>NC_136506.1:24809166-24991666 GCF_053919585.1 Euprymna scolopes
AGTCTCTACCAAACTCCTCTCTGAATATTTAGACTACAGAGTTGAAATTGAACATATAGGGTATCTGAACCGGTAGTACACTTTCGATTTGGTTTTTAGTCCAAAAATTGCTGCTAAGAGTAAAAATTGAAACAAAACAGAGAACCTAAGCAGGTAAGTCGAATAAATAATTATTCCTGCTGTTATTTTTACACCTGCGCAAAATAAAGCTTTCGTATCTATATGTCGGTAGCACAGATGGTAGCACAGATTGAGAGATAAATAACGACTGCGGCTGGAGCACTAAACTTTCTGTTTTCGATTTTAGCGGATATTATCCAAATTGTATTAATAAAACTTTTGAAATCATTATTATATATTGATTAATAATCGATAGATAATTGGTTCTATAATAATAAATAAGAAATGCTACGAAATATGATTTTGACGGATCATGGAGGTTAAAAAGACTGAGAAGAGGGGAGAGCACTAACTAGACCTCCACTGGAAAGATGCAGGAAGTACTGTAACTTCGGGGAAGAGAAACGCTCGTTGCCAATGAGAAATAAATGGCAAGAGACTTTTGTAAAGACACAAAGTCATTTGCAATGGTTTTCGAAAGCGGTGAAGTGTACGTATATTTTGGAAAACATATTTGATCCGATTTTTATCAGTTATGATAACCTGTGTGAAAACTCGTAGCTGGTAACAATAGGAATAGAAAGAGGAGATTGATAGGAAATACTTGAGAAGAACAAGAAAAGCACTTGACTGCGAGGTACATCGTAAAAACATCTGCTATTCTTGCTGAAACCTTCTAGATAGTTAGCTCGTTAGATTTCCTTTTCTCTTTTTTCTGGTTTCAGTCTTATCTTCTAAACAACAATGGCTACACAGACTATTAAAAATGGCAGCATAAAATAACTGGATTACGTTTCTTAATTTTTGAGATGAGGATTGGTTATTCGTATTATTTGGATTCTTCAGACTACTGTTCTCATCTTGAGTGCCATTCATACAACGATTCGGTCGGTGTAACCTCCGACCAACTTCAGGTGTATCTTGCCAAACTCGGGAATATTTCTGTCGAACTTGAGAACCTGGACGAAATTTAGAATGGAATCCTTTATTTACTTCACTGGGTAGCATGTTCTCGTTCAGTCAACCATGTCTGGTAGAGATCCTAAGTAATATGCAATTGTATTTTTCGGTCTCTCACACTGAGGATTGAACCTTCAACCTTCAGGAGAATATCACTTTTACTATTGATTTTTTTTTTCAAGTACTCTAACCACTGCGCCACGGGTCCTTGCAGACTGAAAGTTGAAGGTTCAATTATCAGTGTGGGCGACTGGAAAAAACAATTTCGATTCATTTAGGACCTCTATCCAATCATGGCTGACGGAACGAAAGTATGCTACCCCCGTGATATAAATAAACGGTTCCATTCGAAATTCCGTCAAGATTAGTTAGTGCTAAAATTTGAAATTAATGTTTTTATATTTATTTTAGAAATTATCTTGTTAGTGCTCCATAAAAAAAAAATGCTCTGCTCAGGGGCTCCATAGTGTCCTGAAGTTTGGGAACTCCAGTTCTACATAAACGAGGGTGATAAGTTGGTATTCAGCCACATGGAAACCGCAACATAAAACATAAACACCACGTGAAACGAAGCGAATAGAAAGTGCAAATAATCTTATATACTGCCCCCTCCCCCCCCCCCCAAAAAAAACAAGTACTCTACCCACTGTGATTATGTTCCTGAATTTTTTAGATAGTGGGTTGGTTATTTGTATTATTTGTTTTCTTCAGATTACTGTTCTCATCTGTTTCCTGGCGGTCTGAATGGCAAAGATGGAGCTATATTATTTAATTATTGGATTTTTTTAGATGAGTAAATTGTATATTTATTTATTTATTTGTGGACTGTTATCCTCATCTTTATAGTTATTGTTTCACGACCTTTTGGTGAACTATTCCTCTGGCCTTCATCAGGTGGTTGACTGCGACGGGATAGGAATGCTGAATGTCTTAACTGTATCTTCAGTAATTACTGCCTTTCATAGTTGCCGTCTCACCACGTTTTGGCCGGCTTTGGGTAGGATTGAAACCGCTATCTTCAGCAGACTATGCTCACCTGGAACTGTAGGGATTCAATGCCTTATCCGTCCTGAAAGGCGATTAAGGTTGGATTTTTTAGGCTTATAAATCCAAGTTTGCTTTTTTCTTTTGTTTTGGGGGTTTTTTTGGGGGGGGGTCTGTTTTTTGGGAGGGGAGGGGTTGTTATGCGATCTTCCATTTTCGGGTCCGTCCTGAATGGTATAAATTATTTAATCATTGAAATTTTTTTTAGATGATTAATTGGTATATTTTATTTATTTATTTATTTATTTATTTATTTGCGGACTATTATCCTCACCTTTATAGCTGTTGTTTTACGACATTTCGGCCAAATATTCTTCTGGAATCAGATGATTGCTGAATGACTGAAGATATAGTTAAGAGATCCGGCATTTCTGGCGAAGGCTAGAGGAATAATTGGCCGAAATGTTGTGAAACACCAGCTATGAAGATGAGGATAATAGTCCGCAAACGAATTTAAAATAAAAAAAGATGGAGCTGTTTTAAAAAAACCAAGCGCTGTATGTAGGAGGATGGTGATAAGGATAGGAAGCCGAGTCAACCCGTTCATGGTTAATGCTACATCAAGTATAAGATACAGAAACATGTTCCTATATATTTTTCATTCCCACAAGATCAAAGTGAGGCACAAGGGCAGTTCTAAATGTGAGAGAAAAGTAAGCTCTCCAAAAAAGAACCCTCTGGATTGGAATAAAAATTATAACGGTCTCAGTCCCTGACAGAAAAGATTAACTTTCTTCATGCAAATCGCTCCAGACAATGCCTGAAGCCACTTGATATCAGCTAGCAAGAGCGAAAGATTATATTTTTTTATGGAAATCCCTCTAGACAAGGGTGGAGCCACTTGATGTAAGGAGCTAAAATATAGCACTTCAAGATACTAAACTAGCCAATGATAAATGGATACCGAGCCCGAAAACTGCAATTTTCCCCCTTTGTCAGAAACGTCGCTGATAGAATGTGAGGACTAAAGGACAAACAAGGAAATCGAGTTATAAGGATGGCGAAAGTAAACACAAACTCCAGTTTTCATTCTCATTAAGTAGTATCAGAACAGATGCTGCACTTTAATCCATGTCTGAAATAATATCATTTGATTTGTTACACTTAAGTTTGTTTAAAATTGAGATATTATTTTCATCGCTAATCGTACAGATTTCATAAAGATATATAATTCTTGTTATTTTATTTTTATCATTTCAGGTTCGTTTGACCATCCAGCAGAGCTTTAATCGCTTCTTATCGAGGCAAAGGACCAACCAACACCTTCCTAGTCACGAGCACCGCTGTGTGGCGAACCTGCGCCGCGGATCGTTCGGATCGTCACCTCATACCCCGTTGACCAACGTTTCCGAAGTGAACGGCTCATGTGATATCATCGAACTGCATGCGATTACGCCAGAAATAGTCCCCAGCCGGCACAAACCGTCGACGCCCACCAGTTTCCTGAAAAACTTCCGGTATCCCCGCCGTAAGAATCAGATTCAAGTGGCGCAGACTCTCCGTATCGCGCAACTGCCACACACGCGCTTGGACCGCGGGTTCAGCCAAGAATTGTCTTCCGACAAATACCACGTGACCACTGAGAGCGGGCAAAATGAAAAAGCTGATTCTGCGAACTGATGAAAACGCTTTAAAATATTATAATAATAATAATAATAATAATAATAATAATAATAATAATAATAATAAAATTAAAAATGTGATTGGTGTTGTGCATGTTCTTACAGTGTAACTCTTTCTTTCCTTGCCTCCCTCCTAAGTATTTTTTATGATGGTCATTATCTGTTATTTCCTTTCCTTTCCCCCTCCTCACCTCTTCTTCTTTTTCTTCTTGTTTTTCATCTTACGGTTCGCCCCCCCCTCTCGGATTTTGTTCCCCCGGCACCAAAATCAACAGAGTCTTCTGAAATGGCCTTTTCGATGTTGATTGCCGTATGCTGCTGGTCCTCTGCAATTCTGGGAGATCCAAATTCCCAGACTTTGCCCTCTCTCTTTGAGAAAGGGGGGGGGGGCATAGTTTATTGCTAATCGCCTGAGGCGCTCCTACCGGGAAATACCGACCAGGTTAGTGCAGACATATTGTGCAGGTCAATGTACCCCCCGGTTTGCACTGGTTCTTCAGTCCCACTTTCTGATCCTCGCGTCACATTGATTACCGTGGGAGATAAATAAATGCTCATCTTACGATCCGATTTTCTCGTCTGCTTCATAGTCTTCTTCACCTAGTTTCTTTTATACGTCCCCTTACTTTTAGTTCTTTCCCTTTTATACATCTACGACTACTATTACTACTAATAATACTTATACTCCTATTTATCATCATCGTCGTCGTCATCATCATCATCATCATTTACTCACTAGGAGCCATTATCAGTGATTAACTGATAATATCGCATGGTGCTTCCTGAAGTCTGAGTGACAGCAAGTCTCCCCAGATTCCAATCACTCTCCACCTTTTCCGATAACTATTGAAAAAAATGCAGTTTGCATCATTTCAACAGCTGTTTACCATTGATTTCTCACTAGTAACAATCGTTGGTCTTCTCTAAAGTTTGTGTCAAAATAAAGCCTCCTCAAGATTCCAAAATCCTCTGTGATTAGTGCTCTCCATCATCAGGTTTTCCATCCTCCTTGATCCTTCATGATTATTTTGTGTGGTATTACTATTATTATTATTACTATTATTATTATCATTATTATTATTATTATTAGTTTACTGACTAAACGTTTTCACAAAAGTCATAATAACCAGTTGTGTTTCTCTGGAATCCGGATGACAGCAAGACTTCACAGATTTCTAGCACTCTTCACCTTCTTCAATAACCATTTACAAATGAGGAAAGAAAGTGAATCTTGGGTTTACTTTTGGCTTTGTCCTTTAGTCCTCAAATTCTATTAGCGATGCTTCTGACAAAGGAGGAAAAATTGCTGCTTTCTAAGTCAAAATCTATTCCATCTAACACTTATCGTTGCCAAGGTTTTTTTACTTTGACATATTTTATTTTTAGCTCCTTACATCAAGTGGCGTCATGCCTTGTCTGGAGCGATTTCCATAAGAAAATATATTTTTCGTTATCCTAACAATCGTTTGTCACTTATGAGTCTTCTCTTATATCCGAGTGATAATAAACTCCCTCAAGATTTGTACACTTCCTGTATAGGTGCGGTTGGGGGCTGTTCTACATGAGTCTTTCCATCTTCCTTGACCATTCATGAAATTTGTTTTTGTATCTTAATCTTTTTATCAGTTTTTCGTCATGCCTTATCATTATTCTACTACTACAAGTTTTCATACAGGCCCTCATCAAAGAAATCTCTTTGGGAACAACTTGTAGTGTTCCCCGGAGTCTGAGGGACAACAAGACTCTCCAGATTTCCAGTATTCTCCCCCTCTTTCGATACCGTTTAAAAAGTAATTTGCATTATAGCAACAACCGTTTACATGGATTTCTCCTTGGTAGCAGCCATTGGTCATCGGTGGAATTTGAGTGGCAATAAGCCTCCCCAAGGTCACTGTCCTCTTCACACTTATTCATATGGGGTCTGGTTAGTGCTTTATTATTATTATTATTATTATTATTATTATTATTATTATTATTATCTAATATATACAGTAAAGTTTTGTCATCGATAGCTTTCTTCCTACTAAATATATGTGATTCTGCTTAGTCAGTTTTTTTCTTGTAAATCATTGCAGCGAGATGTCAAGAAGAATAAAATGCAATTCGCTTTATTTCATCCCAGAAAAATACTTTGTAAGGTTCCGAATTATTTTTCACGCGGCATCATTTCAAATAAGGGACGTAATTCTGTATCTTTTTATACAGAGTTATTTCTGTTAGATTAAAACAAAAAAGTATTATTTTTTTTAAATAAAACTGGCATGATTAAAAAAAAAGAAAGAAAAAGTAAAACAAATTGCGAATTGTCGAGAGATGCATCTAATTGATGTTATTTGTATTTTTATTATATACTCACTTGGAGTTTTCACACAAGCCATCATCAAAAATTTCTTTTTAAGAATAACTTGTACTGTTCTCTGGAATCTGAGTGACAGCAAGTCTCCCCAGAGTTCCAGTACTCTCCACCTCTTTTGATAAGCTTTGCAAATAAATATGCGTTATCACAACAGCCGCTTACCATTGATCCATCATTGGCAGCAACCATTAGTTTTGAATGGACTTTGGATTGCAATAAGCTTCCCCAAGGTCCCAGTCCTATTTGCACTCATCCAGCAGAGGTCTGACTAATGCTTTCTCTCGTCGGTTTTTCCATCCTCCTTAACCCTCACTTATTTGGTGTGGCCCTTGTTTATAGTGACACACGAAAAAGAGGTGTGGAAGGCAAGATCGCAAGGGAGTTAACTTACAATTTTTTTCGATTCCATTTGATGTTCTTTTTCATTTTACATCTGTAGCAGTTTCTGTATGTTCAGTTTGCGTCTGTACCTCATGTGTGTTAGTTTCCGCATTCAAGGATTTTCCTTAATATTTCGGCTGTTTCATTATTGCCTCCTTGTATCTTCTCTAATTTCAATCTCTCTCATCCTCTTTTCAAAGTTTTCCAGTATTATTCCTAGAGTTCATATTATTAGTGATGTTATTTTGACTTTTCCATCTTCCAGATCTGTTAGATCTCTTTGGCTTGTTTCATGTATTTGCTCCGCTTCTCTGTCTCCTTTGTGGTGTCTGCTGAAACGGCAAAACTTTTCCTTCTTGTTAACTATTACGAGATCCGGTTTTCTTGCTTGGAAGGGTTTATCCGTTTGTATATCCATGTCCCTTGAAATTTTGTGACTTTCATTTTCAAGTGCTATTTTTATATTCTTTTTGAGCTTGTTTGCTGCATTCGCTTATATGGTTTACTGTTTCCTCTCTTTGTCCACAAAGTCTGTATTTGCTGTTTTTTATAGTCTTGTTGATCCTCGTTTTGATGTGGTTGTTTCTAATTGCATTATTTTGTGCGGCTGTTATTAGGGATTCAGTTTCTCTTTTTGTAGCCATGTCCAAGTGTTTTCGTTCATCTCATATTTTGTCACTTTAATGAAAAGCTGTTTCTCTTCCTATTTTTCTTCCCTCGTCTTTTCCTTTTGCATTCTGTATTTTTTTCGTTCTGCATTATGTATTTTTCTAATTCTTTTTGTTGTGTTATTGACAGTCTTCTATATAAACCAGCCCTCTTCCTCCATCTTTCCTTTTCACACAGAGTCGGTCAGTGTCATCATTTAGGTGTAGTGCATTGTGTATAGTCATGAGTTTCCTGGTCTTCTGGTCGAGATGCCTCAGTTCTTCTTTGGTCCAACTTATAAACTGTCCAGAGTATCTTACTAGTGTGTCTATGTGTTTATTCCTTTAATTAGGAGTTTTCTATTATAGTTTAATTTCAAGGAGTTTTCTTGTTCTTCTGATGTATTCCTTTCCAATTTTTTTCTTTCATTTCTGTTGATTGGATGGGGGTGTGCTTCCAGGACTCTTACGTATTTGTAGCTATCATGTTAACCTAATGCCCTCATTTTCGTTTGATTGGGTATTACCATAACCTTCTGTTGCTTTCCTTTTTCCCTTTCTCATGATAAACAGTGCGCACTTTTCTATACCAAATTCTACTGGCTGAAGATTCTGGTTATGTTTATTAGCGTCACTAATTCCTTTTTGGTTTTTGCAAACAGTTTCAGGTCATCCATATACATTAGATGGTACATTCTTTCATCTGTATTAGTGAACTTGTAATCGGTTTGACATTTTCTTAGTATATTGTTCAGAGACATCACGGACTTGATGAACATTAGTGCTGATAGGGAATCATCTTGGAAGATACCTCTTTGTATTTTAATCTCAGTTATCTGTTGTCCATCAACTGTCAGTTCAAGTCTCCATGTTCTCATTGTATTATCTATCAAATTGATAATCTTGTTTGATATTTTGTACATTCTCAGGCATTCTATAATCCATGCTTGTGGGATCGTGTTTACGCTTTCTTGTAGTTGATCCATGGCATGGCTATATTCTTTTTTCTACTTTTTACCTCTTTCAGGTCCTTTGGTATATGTACCATAAGTCATGTTTTCCTCTTTTTCCTTTCTGACATTCTTTCTGTTCCTCGAGGAGTAATCCACGATTATGAACGGAATGATAAATTTGTCTCTGTAGGGGTGGAATCGAACCCAAGACGCCCAGTTACAAGACCGAAGTGGTCTTGGCGTCACACCCCCATAGAAGTAGACTCATCTGCTTGCATGAGAGGCGAGAGTGGGCTACTAAAACAAAACATTCCCAGCAACAAGTGTGTTTCCAAATATACGTCGTCTTGCCGACACTTTACATGGAAACCTGCTACAAACAACGTTGAAATATGGACGAACAAACACAGCAGCGGATCCTTGAGCTACATCAAGAGAACATTGCCCTGCGAAGAGACGGAGGACAGTCCAGCAAGCCACTTACAAGGATACCTGGCAGACCTACCATAGAACCGAACTCAAGTGATGGTGACTGGGCGATATTCATTGACCCCATGGTAGATACCCCTTGTCACTCAATACCTGAGGAGCCACCAGGAATGTTGGATACCATAGACAACCTAAAAGAGCCCGAAGTACCGGGACAATGGTCCACACATGTATGGATCAACACCAGCCCGAAACATTCAACACTCTACCAGAACAGATGGAGGTGGATGACATAACTTCCCCTGAGATTATGGAGGTTGAGGAAAACCAACTGGTGTGTCATAGCAGAAGGGTGACGCGACCACCCAGGAAACTATCCCCACAGACATGGAGCACATCGCATGACTACTCCAGAGCCTCGAAACATTGGAAAACAATGCGAGTATCTTGTGACCCTGGAAGAGGCAGGGCATGTAGAGGTGGAATCGAATCCAAGATACCCAGTTACAAGACCGAAGTGGTCTTGGCGTCACACCCCCATAGAAGTAGACTCACCCGTTTGCATGAGAGGTGAGAGTGGGCTACTTAAACAAGACATTCCCGGCAACGAGTGTGTTTCCAAATATACGTCATCTTGTCAACACTTTACAGTCTCCTCTGTTGTGCTGCTAGTATTTTCCATATTGTAGGTAAACATGTTATTGGCTTATAGTTACTGGAAATGTTTCCTTTTTCTTAGTCTTTTTTACAAATGTTTCCTTTTTCTTAGTCTTTGGTCATCCATTCTGGTACTTTCGCTTCATGAATAAATCTTGTCAGGTTCTGAACTGGTCTTTCATGTAGTGTTGTGATTTTTTTTAAATCAGTATGCATGTATTATTTTGTGGCTTGGTGCTCTCCAGTATGCCATTTTTCGTAGGGTGGTCTTGAGGGTTTCTTTGCTGATTTCCTTCTCTGTCTCTTCTTCGATTTGTTGTAACTCTTCCTTCATGTCTTTCAGCTATTCGGTAGTTCTATTATAATCCTGTCACTCTTTCCATATCTGGCTCCAATTGATATTTATTCCTGTTTCGTTCGGTTGTTCTGTTCTTATTTTGCCTTCTACATTTTGGTAGAATTGTCTTTCATTATTTGCAAGGTTCTATTTTGCCTGCACTGTTAAGATTTGTATTTGTATCGTCTTAATCTTCTTTTGCTACTATTTTTGTTTCAATTCTTCTTGTTAAGCTTCACCTTGCTCATGACATGCCTACTTTTCCATCCTCTAGTCGCTTTCAGCTTGTTTATCGCTTTGACTTTTATTTTAAAGTTTGCTGCTCTGCGTTTCAAACCTCACTTTCCATCCAGATGTGGTTGGTTGGTTTAGTTGGTTGGTTGTTTTTGTTTTACGGCATATCAACCCTTTTCGGGTTATTTAATGCCGAATCCAAAGATTTTGAAGAAAAAAGTTTTTAATAGAATATATTTGTTGTTTTCACGTCAGTTTCTATTTAACCCATAGTTGGGACCCTAACAGGTACTACCACTCCGGGTCAGAGTAGATCTGGGAGCAATGGTAATTAAAGGGTGGCTCCACACTCCCCCAAAGCCCACAAGCTGGGGCCTCACCACTGGATATAGTTTAAGGTCATATCCAGGACCCCCATTGAGGGACTTTTACCCTCTGCAGGGGGGCAGTCGGCGTATTCTAATGCCCCACCGACAGGGCCCCCAGATGTTATTGGTCTTTTTTCTTTCTCAGTCATTTTTTTTTTCAACTGTAAACTTCATACATATTTTCTTAGTACCTGCATAAATTAAATTGCTTAGCCAGTTAATTGTGAAAAAGAAAATGGGGGAGGGGATCGAAGGTAGGGGCACACAGAGATTAAGTTACAATTTAACGGTTTTAGTTTTCATGATTCCATGTGATGTTTCTTTGTGTTTTTCATCTGTAACAGTTTCTATATGTCTGTTTGCACCTGCAGCTTATGTCTGTTAGTCTCCGCATTCAAGGGTTTTTCTTAATATTTCAGCTGTTTTCATTATTTCATCGACTGTATGTTTCAGTCTTTTGCCTGAATTCAATCTCTCTTTCATTCTTTTTTCAAAGGTTTTCAGTATTATTCCTAGTGCTCTAATTATTATTTATCGTTAGCTTGACTGTCTTCATCTTTCATATTCTTTTGAACTCTCTTGCCAGTTCCGTTTATTTGCTCCGCTTCTCTGTCTCCTTGATCTTCACTCTGTGGTTTGCTGGAATGCTGAAATCTACGATCTAGCAGAACTTTTCGTACTTGTTAATTATTATGACATCAAGTCTTCTTGCTTGTATATCCATATCCATATTCTATAGTCTTCTCGTTTGTATATCCATATTCTATAGGATTTATTATTTTCGTTTTCAAGTACTGCTTCCGCTTTTTGCTCGTACCATTTATCTCGGTGTTCAAAGTGCAGTTGTTTGCATAATTCCCAGTGTACTGCCTTCCCCACTTGAGCATGTCTATTTTTATATTCTTTTGGGGCTAGTTTGCTCTGTTCACTTATTATGTGGTTTATTGTTTCGTTTCTTTGTCCACAGAGTCTGCATTTGCTGTTTCCTTATGTTTTGCTAATCCTTGCTTTGATGTGGTTGGTTCTAAGTGCATTATTTCATGCAGCTGGTATTATATTAGCTATTCAGTTTTTTTGTTTGTTTTGTTTTTTTTTTTGTTTAGGTGTCCTTTTCATTGACATGTCCAAGTGTTTTCGTGATTCTCATCTTTTGTCATCCTTATGAATTGTCTGCGTAGCTGTTTTTCTTCCCATTTTTCTTTTCTTGTTTTTATCATTTGCCTCTCTGTTCTTTCTTGTTCATTTTGATGGTGTCTCTTGCTGCGCTATTATTACTATCGTTATAATATTGTACTTGTTCCTCTTTTAGTTAGTCTGTACGTTACGCTTTGGAAAATGCCAAAAAAAAGCCAAATTCGCGACATTTCGCTTTAAAAAAAAAACAATCTGACAATCCTTCAGCAAAGCATTGCATACAAAAGGGAACAGTCGAAAGAAACAGGATAAAAACATTTTTTGCCAAAAGATGCTGGACTCCAGGAACAAGTTAAAGATATCTCTTCCAATGTGATCTTATTTGTATTGAACTATGTAGCACAATATTACTTTCTGATTATTTATAAGTACTTATTAATTTATCTCATTTTGGTCAGTGCTATATTGGAAATACAATGGACACTACTTTCATTCAAATGTTAATAAAGTCATATTTGTTGCGTGTTACTAGTCTTTTTCTATCTAAAAATCTATTTCTGTATATGCAGAAAAATTCCAGCTTCTTCATATTTGTTGATTCAATATATGTTTCTTTCTTATTATTATTTAATATTATTTATTATGTTTATTATTATTTTGTTTATTTGTATCTTTATTCTGATGATTATTATCATGATTATGTTTATTTTTTTTATATTATTATTGTTTATATTATTATTCTTTATTATATTTATTATAATTATTTTGTGTATTATGCTTTTGATTATTATTACTGTTACTGTTCCTTATCATTGTTGTTAATATTATTATTGTTTATATTATCATTATTATTTATCATGTTAATTTAATGTCTATTATTATTGTATGTATTATTATGTTTCTAATAATAATAATTATTATTCTTATTATTATTATTATTATTACATATATAAAACTATTATTATTATTATTATTATTATTATTATTATTATACTTATTATTATTATCATTATTATTATTATTATTATCATTATCATTATTATTATTATTATTTTTATTATTATTATCATTATTATTATTATTATCATTATTATTATTATTATTATTATTGTTGTTATTATTATTATTATTATCATTATTATTATTATTATCATTATTATCATTATTATTATTATTATTATTATTATCATTATTATTATTATTATCATTATTATTATTGTTATTATTATTATTATCATTATTATCATTATTATTATTATTATTATCATTATTATCATTATTATTATTATTATTATTATCATTATCATTATTATTATTATTATTATTATTATTATTATCATTATTATTATTATTATTATTATAATTATTATCATTATTATTATTATTATTATTATCATTATTATTATTATTATTATTATTATCATTATTATCATTATTATTATTATTATTATTATTATTATCATTATTATCATTATTATTATTATTATTATTATCATTATTATTATTATTATTATTATTATTATCATTATTATTATTATTATTATTATCATTATTATTATTATTATTATTATTATCATTATTATCATTATTATTATTATTATTATCATTATTATCATTATTATTATTATTATTATCATTATTATTATTATTATTATTATTATCATTATTATCATTATTATTATTATTATTATTATTATTATTATTATCATTATTATCATTATTATTATTATTATTATCATTATTATTATTGTTATTATTATTATTATTATCATTATTATCATTATTATTATTATTATTATTATCATTATTATCATTATTATTATTATTATCATTATTATCATTATTATTATTATTATTATTATTATCATTATTATCATTATTATTATTATTATCATTATTATTATTATTGTCCCCCTTTCTTTATTTTCTTTCTGCTGTTATGTTTTTGCTTTCTCCTCATTTTTGTTGATTATTTTTTTCATCATCCTCTTTCCCAATATCTTCCCTCTTCCTCTTCCCCATCTACTTTTTAATTCGTGCCATTTTTTTTCTGTTTTTTTCTGGGGGTGGGTCTGTTTTTTTTGTTTTTTCTTCTGTTTTTTTCCTTTTTTTTCTGTTTTTTTTTTTGGGGGGGGGAAGGTCTCTCATTTATATGATTATTTTTCCCATGTTCCTCCTCCCCTCCTCTCCCATTTTTTCTCTTTCTTCATCTTATTATCCACCAAATATACGCTCCATCTTCTCTTTATTCTTTTTCATCATCATATTATTGCTTCTTCTTCTTTTTATTCTTCTTATTTTACTCTTCTTCTTCTTCATCGTCATCTTCATTTTATCTTCCTTTCTTTCCTCCGCCATTTTCTTCTCACAATCCTTAATCATTTCCTTTTTTGTTTTCATCTTATTCTTCACCTTTACCGTTTTCATCATATCATCCTACTCTTTACTCTTCATATTCATCTCCCCCTTCTCCCTTATCTCTTTCTTCTTCATTATCTGATCCTTAACATTATTTACTCACTAGGAGTAGTCACACTGGTCATCACCAAAGAACTTGTGGCGTTCTCCAGAGCTTGAGCGACAAATCTCTCCAGATTTCCAGTACTCTCCACCCCTTTCGATAACCATTGCAGATGAATTCATGTTATGGCAACAGCCGCTTACCACTGATTTTTTGTTGGCAGCGACCATTGCTCTGTAATGGAACTTGGGTGGCAAAAAGTCTCCTCAATGTCCCAGTCCTCTTTGCACTCATCCAGCGGAGGTGCTTTCTCTCCTCAGTCTTTCCATCCTCCTTGACCCTCCTCATTTATTTGCTGTGACGTCAGTTTTCTGGTGACAAACAAAAAAAAATTATTATTATTATTATTATTATTATTATTATTATTATTTTAGATGTTACATCATTTTGTCTTGCTGTTATTATTGCCTATTTTATAGTGATATGCAGATTCTAACAAATGACTCTAGGTTATCAGTATCCTCTTTTCTCTGTCTTCCAGCATTTTCCGCAAGATTCTGGCGGTTTCCAACAATGCGGTCTTCTGAAATTCTCCAACATTGCAACGGATCCTAATTTTATCAACTTTTTTTTGTCACATTCCCCAGTATTTAAAGATGTATAAAGAATCTCTAAATATTTAATCAGGATATTTGTATCGGAATCGCAAATTTAGTACAGAATCGGTAATTTTATCGGCATCGATAAAATAATGGAATCGTTCCATCACTTTTATATGTGTGTGTGTGTGTGGGTGGGTGTGTCTGTCTGTCTGTCTGTCTGTCTGTGTGTGTGCGCGTGTGTGAAAGTTTAGAGCTTATTTGGCGGAAGGGCACATACACACGCACACATCTTAGTACTGTAAAGAAAAAATTAAAAATAACACACACACACACACACGCATATATATATATATATATATATATATATATATATATATATATATATATATATATATATATATATATATATATATATACAGTTGTTCATAATGTTCTTTAATATATCATTAAATAGACACAGTCTATACTATGCTGATTTTGGAATATCTATCGTATATTTTCTTTCGTCGGATTTATTGATCAAGCCATTTGTGAAACTTAGGCCAAATAAAATTCGGTACTTCTTTGTTATTTGAGCGAAATTCGAAAATCGAACTATCGAATTTCAAGTAACACCGATGGCATCTACTGAATTGCTCTGTCGCAATGATGAGCATATCCAAATAACTACGAAAAACAAATGAATTAAAAAGCAAATGAATTATTAATGAAACTATTTTTTAAAGGAAATTAGCAAAAATTTAAAGTTTTACTAAAACTATAAACAAAAGAGTTTGTATCGTAACAGGGGACGTAATTATTTTCTAAAAACTTTGGAAATCTTGAACCAATTCCGGATAAGTTTTCGAAATATTTCAAAGTATGAGTTATTTCCCTTGTTTTGCGTCATCTGTCACAAACAAATCTGGCAAAGCATTTTTGATAGAGTTTTAGAATGTTTATTTTATTTGATAATGCAGTAATGTTTAATTAATCGAGACAATAAGTAGATGCCATTGCGTTTAGTTGAAATTGACATAAAACGTAAGACAGTATGGTTTTGTTTTTGTTTGTTTTTTTTTTTAATGAAAATTTATATTTTATACCGGAATTTCTCTTTAATGACAAAGAAGTTCATAAAATTCTTAGACTAACGCCAATACAATTGTTCACGCCAATAATAATAAAACAAGTATAAAACTATTAATCAACAACGCAAACAACACGTAAAAATAGTTGGGTATGTAACGCATATATCTTTTGCAAATTTCACACAAAAGTAATTTATATATCTGGCAGTGTTCTTACATATGTTTTGTACATAAATTCACCCGATAAGTATCAAAATTCGAAAATATCCGATCTATAAAAATGTATTGCAGTAACAAACAAACAAAACAGGAAAGAAATAAAAATCAGACTCTTTTTTAAGTGCAAATAAAATGCATTTATTCGTGGTTCCTCCAAAACAATGCGCTTCACTATCTTGCAAAAGTCCTTTCGTACACACATGTGCTTTTAAAAAGCCTTTCTCCCCGCCACCTCGAGCCGACCGCCAGCCAGCACTTTCTCACCATCCACTTTACACGTCCATGTTGCCCGGTGGGGAAACTTGCTTCTCCTACGAGCATGTGGTGTATTTTTCTCTCCTTTTCTTGTGACGCAGCATCACGCAAACCTGGTTGCATACGTGCTTAACGGCTGCTGCTGTTTATGTTTTCGCTAGCCAGCTCTCCTTCGGTTGCTGCTGATTCTCTCACACATGCTCATGCGCGCGCTCTTGCAGGCAAAAGCGAATCTAAAATTCGAAATAAATTATTTCTAAATTTAATGATTTAATAAAATAATATTAGCGTTATTGAGATTTATTTAATTTGAAATTTATTAAACATGTAAGAAATCCAAAACCGATGTTATTTTGTCTTTACGATAAATTATTTATTTACCTTAAAGAAATAAAAGAGAAAACTTTCAACCATATAAGGCCCTTCTCATTTGTTCTTGTTATTTTATCTTTACAATAAATTATTTATTTACATTAAAGAATTAAAAGATATCTCTTTCAACTATATGAGGCCCTTCTCAGTATTATTTATTTACCTTAACGAAATGAAAGAGAAAGCTTTCAACCATATAAGGCCCTATTTTTTTTATTTACCTTAACGAAATAAAAGAGAAAGCTTTCAACCATATAAGGCCCTTCTCATTTGTTTCTTTATTTATTCGACTGTAAATATTTTTTTTCCGTTGGAGATATAATTCTTCACAAGGTTGGAAATTCGTCGAGACATTGATCGGAGATGGTCTATTTTTCCTGACAAATAGAGACGAGGGGATAGTAGAATGAAAAGAAAAAGGAAACGCCGTAAGCAGGTTGTCCAGTGACGGTCTGCGAACGCGAACGTCTTCTCTCTCTTTCTCTCTCTCTCTCTCTCTCTCTCTCTCTCACGGACCTTGTGAATAGGTGTGTTGTATACGACATTATCATTATTATTCTTTTTTTGTGTGAATTAGTCAACAGGGCAAATTATTCATCGTGATATTTAATAATCAATAGAGCATTGAATATATAATAATTTAATACGCAACCTTAATAAATTAAAATATCATGTTTAAGCGTATTCCACCATTGGGCAACGCCCAATCTCCCCCCTTTGGAAATAAAGAACGATTATGAATATCTGCAGTATCAAATAATCTTTATACACTGTGAAATTTACTTTACGTATGAAAACAAGTGTAGAGATATAACATATGAGAAATATTTGGAATCAAGTCTCCCCTTGCTATTATTTCAAAGCATTTGAAACCATAGCAGCATGTTTTAGTCTCTCCTCCATCAAGGTCAAAGGTTTTGGGGAAATATCAGATATTTTGTAATTCATATGCAAAACTAGGAATACAAATGACTATGATTGAAATATTGGTAAAGCTGCAGTATCATTTCACCCACAAAAAAACTTTTAAATTACCACTATTCTAAGTTTTCGAAGTTGCTGAAAACGAAAATAACAGTTGAAATCCCAGGAAACGAGTAGTTTCCAAGATATAAAGAAATTATAGTTTTAAAAATGGGGGATGACTTTTCTATATTAATTTAACGTAAAGTGAGCACCCGCTTTATACCCTCCTTTTTTTTGGGGGGGGTCTGTTATTTTATTAGGGGTGGTATTTATTTGGTAATTGTGATCTAGTGGACCAACACAAAACCTAGCTTTAAAAACTTGTTCTTCCAGAGGTTTTCGAGTGTGCTGAAAACGTATATCGCATTTAAATGTTCTGTGAATAATAATTTA
Organism: Euprymna scolopes; assembly: GCF_053919585.1. Classification (NCBI taxonomy): domain Eukaryota; kingdom Metazoa; phylum Mollusca; class Cephalopoda; order Sepiida; family Sepiolidae; genus Euprymna; species Euprymna scolopes. The sequence goes on from NC_136506.1 coordinate 24,826,747, forward strand.
TCTGGGTATTAAGCAATGTACGCGCAATTTGTCGAAAATTTAAATGGTGTATTCGTTTTCAGCACACCAGAAAACCTATTGAAAACAACTTTTTTAATGTAGGTTTTGTGCTGGTCTACAATGCCATAAATAAACGCCATCCTTAAAAAAATAACAGATCCCCAAAACATGACCATAAAGGAGTGCTCATTTTACGTTAAATTAATATATAAAGGTGATCCCCCACTTTTTGAAACGATAATGTTCAACTTTAAGGGCAATTGCCACATAGCACACTGCATAGTTCATGTCATTAGATTTCCAACGAGCCTTCATTTTTTTAAATTCTGATCAATAGTCGCTGAGATTTCGAACTTATAAAATTGCTAAAAATGGTGGTATTTCTATATATGGATATATCTATACTCGTAGCCAAATTAAATATTGAAATGCTCATATCTTTCTTTTCTATGCGATGAAATTACATAAAAATTTGCAGGTTTATTTTTTTAAAGATTATAATACTATTCTACGATTCCAATTTTATGACAAATGGTAAAAAAGAACCTATATTTTCAAACCAATAAAATATGTCCATATTTGCCTACATTCGTATCTTCAGTTTTGCTGTTTCGGTTGTCTTCTCCACATTCGTCGGTTTCGCTGTAAAATGTGTATATTGTAATGAAAAGGATATTGAAATTTTTATCCAAATTGTATGGTAAATTCCGAAGTGAAAGTCTTTGGTAGCAGTGAAGTAAAGGGATCCAATCCGTATTTTGAAACTTCCAGAAAAAATATTAAATAAATATATAAAGAATTATAAGTTTATTAAAAAAAACAGCTTCACCGGACATATATAATAATATATTTACCGAACTCATCATCTAACCAAAGGAGAAACCAGGGAATTATGACTACTTTGGATTGTTATCTTGTGCTGTGGAAGATTATCCTTTTCATTTTGAACCAATATATAATTTCCCTTACTCTATGATTTAAAAACTTTTTAAAACTTTTAATTTTGATTTTTTATGTTTATTGTATTTAGCAAATTAGGTATAAACCATTATAATATTTGCTAATATTTTCCTCTCTGAGGAGATGGGTAGACATCGAAAACCTATAGGTTAAGGAGATATACTTATTGAAATGTATTTTTTGTCTTGCATATAATAAAAAGTCAAGATTTGAAATTTAACGATTTCACGTCATAAAATTTAAATGACTAAATTATGATATATATATATATATATATATATATATATATATGTGTGTGTGTGTGTATATATATATATATATATATATATATAAGGCACTTTGTCTGTGTGTCCGTGAGTTCATCCCTATGGACTCCGAAATGGCTGAGCCGATTTTTTTTTTACTTCACACAAATGTACTTGATGTGCTTGGAAGTGGTCTTAGATAGTTTTTGTATCGGAATGCTTCCGATAAGTATCGAAAATCGACGGGAGTCTGCTTTTAGCCAAAGTTAACACTTTATACAGCTCAACATCGCAATTATATTCAAGGATTTTATTACCGTACAAACAGAAATGCTCAGTATATTAAATGAACGGTATCCTCTTGGATAAGACAGGGGCGTGTTCGAAATGAATGCTTCTATTGAGAGCACAACTGAACCATGGTACTTGATTTTTGCATTTTAAACTTTAGTAGCACGCATCTTCGTAGAATTGTAACAAACATGATTATACATACGTGAGCGATAAACAATCGTTACAGATATACAGACTATACAACAAAGTGACCGTCAGCAATTCTGTGCCAAAGGTTTATGTAACACTTGAAATAGATGAAGCATAAAGTCCCTTTGAAATCAATGGTCATGACTAATTAAAGCATTTATTTCATTCAAATATATATATTTACTAGCGGGGGTACCCGTCGTTGCCCGAGTGTTTTTTTCCGGGACGGTGGGGGGGGGTAAAAAATGTTATGGTAGGTAAGTAGTAAGGATCAAACCCGGAGTCATGAGTAAAAGTAGGAAAATAAAGTGTGAAAAAAAAACAAAAAAACATCTGCAACGTTAACAGTTCGGCCACCAAGAAAAGTCCATTCCAGTTGTTTAGGAAAAAAAAAAAAAAAAAAAACGACTACGGTAGGTCGGCGCGAACGTGAAAATATAATGTGAATTGTCCAGAACGCTAACCACTACGCCACAGAGCACTGCAGCTTAGTTTAGTGATTTTAAATAACTTCACTTTAAAGAACTACGAAGCCAAACCGGTGTTCTCTTCTCAACTGTTCCTTGTGAACGATCCCCAAACGGTGTTAAGTGGTGGCAGGGGGAGGAGGAATTTATTAGAGAGAAAATATTTTACCACTTCCATTGATCTTAACCGATTTTGGCCGTGACTTCTCAGCAGAAAAAGTATAGAAATCTAAGATTATCGAGGAATTTGAGAAATAATAAGCCTATAACACACCTCAGATATTGTTTTGCCGTTTGTGCATATTATATTTGCATGAAATATCTTGATTTTTAATCCTATTAAGGTCAAAATCAGACGTGAAAAAATGAGTTCATTTTATTTATATATAGAAGAGAAGAGATATACACACACACCTATTTTATTAAGTATTCCTTTAACGTAGTACATCTATTTTTAGTGATTTTGTTAATATCGCAAAGAATGAACATAAGGAAGAGGAAAGAAATTCAAATTCGTTGTTTCAGGTTTTAACGAAAGGCCTTTATCTCTCCTCCCCCAGGCACGCGTGACTTCTAATCTCGACTGCAACGTCACCCACGTGTCTCTAACGTGATCATCGGTCTGCGCACACTTTCTTCTATTTACAACATTTTTCCTTCTCCCCTGTCGTGACGTCACCTCGCACACTTGCATAAAGCTACGATACGCGCGTTCGTGCTCTTTTAAATTACCAAAGTTATGCCATGCAGACATTGACTAATCTAAGAGTTGTTTATCTGGTAAAGCTTAAATTCTGCATGGTCTGTTATCAAAAAGATTTAAATTTGAACATATGTATTCAATATATGTATCCCCAAATACAGTTACATGACTCAGCATTCCTTTCCCGTCGTGGTTAAACATTTATAGAAAACCGGAGGATGAGTTGGCTGAAATGTGGCGAAACAACAACTATAATGATGAGGATAACAGTCCACAAAAAGTAGTCTCTCTTTGTAAGTAAGCATGAAGACTCCTTCTGCTACCCTTGTTGCCAACCATTGATATATATATATATATATATATATATATATATATATATATATATATATATATATATATATATAGTGGACGGATGTTTGTTTAAATAGACATTCGGACAGTTTATTTGTGGGCATCGCTTCTTTGGTCGAGTGTAAGAACTGCCGAATGTCAACATGACGATTCTAGGTTCAACCCTTGGCTTGGGAGAGGTGCTAGTCTAGCCGCACTGATGAGTTGTGTTACAACGAAACAGGACTGTATGTGAATGACTACAAGTATATATATGTTTTATTTTTATTACCGTATCTTTCTGTTAAGTTACATTATTGTTTCAGCTACCCGGCCGTTTTTTTTGGCCGTCGGTAGCTTCCTCAGACTTTTACAGAAACTTGATTTCTGTAAAAGTCTGAGGAAGCTACAGACGGCAAAAAAAACGGCTGGGTAGCTGAAACAATAATGTAACTTAACAGAAAGATACAGTAATAAAAAATAAAACGCATATTTGCTCTACAACAGTATTGAGCACTTTCTTCAATTTTTATTAATTACCATTTCTACTATATATATATGTGTGTGTGTGTGTGTGTATGTGTGTGTGTGTGTGTGTGTGTGTGTGTATATATATGTGTCCAGAGTCCGGTATGAGTAACAATAGAGTTTCTTTTGAATGTACCTTAATCTATACCTAAGGAATGATTCTATTTCATGTCTCATTCGAAAGCGGAAATATTACGATGACATGAAAGAAATATTTGGGCTGCAATTGACCAAGTGTGGTTGCGCCAAAGTATGCCTCCCGGGTCCTGAACGATCAACAAATTACATTAAGCTCAATGGAGAAAGCTCTAAAAAGTAATTTAATAAACACTAGCAGTCCAGCTCGGCTTTGCGCGGGCCCTATGTACCTATTTACTATGCCTCCCCACGGGACAGAGTTAGACACCAGGGTCGTTTTTTAACGTGGAGAAAAGGTACAAAAATAAAAATTGTCTCAGTCGTGAAGGATTTCTCCTCCACCGAAAGAGAACAAGAAATAGAAGTGCAGCATCTTAAGAACAGATGGTATTTATTTGCTCCCCCACCGAGCAAATTAGGCACAAGGCCGATTTTTAATATGAGGAGTGAAGGGAGGGGGAAGGGAAAAAGGGGACCAGCTCCCGAGAGGTGGGAAATGGGAGCTGGTTAATGGTCAGGCATGTGGGGTTGCCCCCACATCTGGTCTTTGCTAGTCATAGCTAGTCATAGCTTGCAGCATCTTAAGAACAGATGGTATTTATTTGCTCCCCCACCGAGCAAATTAGGCACAAGGCCGATTTTTAATGTGAGGAGTGAAGGGAGGGGGAAGGGAAAAAGGGGACCAGCTCCCGAGAGGTGGGAAATGGGAGCTGGTTAAAGGTCAGGCATGTGGGGTTGCCCCCACATCTGGTCTTTGCTAGTCATAGCTTGCAGCATCTGTCGGAACAGATGGTATTTATTTGCTCCCCCACTGAGCAAATTAGGCACAAGGCCGTTTTTAATGTGAGGTAAAAACCAGCTCCCCTAAAAGTAGGCAAAAAGGGGGCACTCTGGTTACCAAAAATAATAATTGTCCCAGTATAGAGAGTTCCCCCTCCATTGACTGGTACAAATTATCTTAAGTGCAGCATCTGTCGGAACAGATGGTATTTATTTGCTCCCCCACCGAGCAAATTAGGCACAAGGCCGATTTTTAATATGAGGAGTGAAGGGAGGGGGAAGGGAAAAAGGGGACCAGCTCCCGAGAGGTGGGAAATGGGAGCTGGTTAATGGTCAGGCATGTGGGGTTGCCCCCACATCTGGTCTTTGCTAGTCATAGCTAGTCATAGCTTGCAGTATCTGCCGGAACAGATACTACACTTTGATCTTTACCAAAAGGCCAAGACTGTTCATAACTTTATGTGCATATATATATATATATATATATATATATATATATATATATATATTAAAATGTTTGACTCATGTTCAGGTAACTTACACCTAAAATTTCAAATATTTAGACCCAAAATTGGCGGAAGAACTTGGTAGAGTCTGCAAAGGTCAACTTTTTCAACGTTTACTTTTTGGCAGCCACATCTTCGCCCAAAAACTGATTAAAAAGTTAGCTGCATGTCTGAATACCCTTTATGTAAAATTTCCAATGTTTAGATCCAAAATTAGATGAATAGTTTGCTAGAGATCGCAAAGGTCAAATCGGTTAGACTTTGACCCCTTAGAAGCTAAATTTCTGGTCAAAAACCGATTCAAAACTTTCCCTATGTCTGAATGCACTTCCTGTAATATTTCAACTGTTTAGACTAAAAATTGGCTGAGTAATTTGGTAGAGATCACAGAGGTGAATTTGTTTAAACTTGGACCCCAATTTTCACCCCTAAACATTTATTGTTTTTGGCTCAAATCAAATTAAAAGTTTGATCCATATCCAAGTAACCTACATCTAAAATTTCAAATGTTTAGACCCAAAATTGGCGAAGGAGTTTGGTAGAGTTTTCATAGATCAAATCTTGAACTTTGGCCTCTTCACACCCAAATTTCTGACCGAAAACCGATTAAAACGATTTTCCCAAATCCATTATGTAAAATCTCCAGTGTATAGACTGAAAATTGACAGAGTAGTTTGGTAGGGAAATGTACACACACAGACACTTTCAGTTTCTTAGATATATAGAGTGTTTTATGTTAGACAAAAAACTTGAGAGTTCGTCGTGTTAGTTTCTAAATTGCAGTTGTATATTCCGTATGAGTAACATTTACTGTGTTGAAATAAATATTAGCGTTTTAAATGTATAAGTTTATAAAAGCTCTTAACAAGCCTATAAACTGTTTACTTAAATCACAGATTAAACTTAGCATTTGTTACGCATATTTCTTTCTATTGCTGAGAAATTTTTTCGAATTTATTTACGTTAAGATTCCTCTCATTACAAGAAAATGGATTGCAACAAATTTCATGTTCGGCTAGTGATGCTGTGAAACTTTTCAAAGAGATTTCTGAAGTGTACGGTGGCAATGCTATAAGAGAATCAACTGTTCTGAAAGTGTTTAACAATATTCAAAACGTGAAACATCAGTCTTGGATTTGTCTATTATGTATCGTGCTCAGAGTGATGAAAACAAAGTTTCCGGCCGCGGTTATGGTTTTTGGTGTGGTTTCGAGTCAGGGCCACATCATGCCACCTCACAAGTTTGGCGAGAGGGAACCATGGATTGAAGCTCAGTCGAACACTTTCCATGAAAATAACGATACATCAGAGACAAACTCGCAACATCTCTTCTGTGAGATAGAGGTATGCAAATACATGGGGTCCAAAAAGTAACTGAAAGGTTGAAAATCTTTGTCCTTTTATCAGTATTGATTATTTTTTTCTTTATTTCAGAAATTTTACAGATAATATTGTGGAAATTAATTATCGATACGTATAGGGTTGAACAACGTACGAAAGTTGTGGAATTGTTTTACCAAAAATCAGGGGTCAATTTGGCGACAACATTATCGCTATGGCAATGTCAAATGGCCACCATGTTCCCCAGACTTTACTAGCCCCGACTTTTTCTTGTTGGGATATCTTAAAGAAAGAGTCTATGTTAACAAACGCCAAACACTGCCAGCATTGAAGGAAAACATCAGGAACGATATAAGGGAGTTAAAACGCAATCCAGAGATTCTGCAATCTGTCATGAATAATGTTTTAGAAAGAGCACAAATATGCGAAGCTGAAAATGAGCAACATTTAAAAGACATTATTTTTCATAACTAAAGATTGTTTGAATCTTGCTTTTTTTAACAAACATTCGCAATGTCCTAGTCAAATTGTGTTCAAATTAAAAAAGATATATCAAAAATAAAGAATCTATTAAAGTCTAAAACCCGTTAGTAACTTTTTGGATACCCTATATATTTCCGAAAATTATTTAATATGCAACTTTGTATATGAAAGTTAGTAAGACGTGCTATATTATAAATTAAGGCTGAACGGGACAATAAAAATACAATTTTTTTAAAAAATATCTCAATCTTAAAACGAAAGAATATTCAAGCACGTACGTTGTTTAATTTAAGTATATAGAAAACTCTTATGGACAAAAAAAAAAACGTTGATTAACTCAGTTTTCATACGGAGAGGGACTAGATCTAAAAGCATGGAAAGAAAAATCTTCCTTGCAACCTCTTTCTCACAGACGTGATGTTGCTAGTCTCGGTATGTTTTAATAAAGACTATGCGTTCTTTACAACTGACTTCTATAAAAACTATTATCCCACATGTTCTTCAGAATTGTCTGATCTATTCCCAGCATCCTTTGTTCCAGCTCGTATGACTCGTTAGTCTACTGGTCTTCATCAATTCTTTATTATTATACCTCATCGTAATACAGTTTCCTATTCCAAGAACTGCGAGTCTGTGGAACTCTTTTTCTGCTGACTGTTTCCTCCTAATTATAGCCTTAGTCATTTCAAGACGAATGTCAATAGACATCTCCTATATTCGCGATAGTTGTCTTTCTTTACAACAAGTGGCTTCACGCCTTGTCTGGAGCGATTTCCATAAATAAAATAACCTAGACGAATCGCTATGATGGGTAGACTTGAAAATATCTTTTAAAACGAGCGCAGTCGAAGACATTAGGAAGATAAGAACGTTATACGGACGGTTTAACATTACGCTGATAATATTTACGACATCAGCGTGCGCTCGACGTTATAGAAGTGCTTTCATGGATAAGGGTGGTGAGGAAGTTGTCGAGTTACGCCAGCTGGTTGACCAACAAACGGGATATCGGATGTGGTACTTCCGGGTTTCGCAAGTCATTGCGCAGTTTACACAAAACATCTCTTCAGGTTGTAACCTGGGTCACTGACTGTAGATGGTGCCAAACAGACAAGCACAAACACACACAAACACACACACACACACACACACACAAACACACACACACACAAACACACTTCTATGAAACGTTACTAATACAACTCAGTGTTATTTTACAGCGAACGACTGAATCGGGCTGAAGACAGTTTATGTATTAACCCTTTATGATCCGGTTCAACTACTTCGTTCAGTCGTAAATAAATTAACATAACGTTAAATAAATAAAGTGGGAATTGATTCAAACACGCCTTGTACGTATTAGTTCAGTATCTGGGTAAATGCCAGATAGCTTCATTGCAACAGTCCATATGCTGCCATCTGTTCCAGAGATTGGAGGATTTCGTTTGTTGTCAAAAAAACACACTCTTTTCCTAGCATTATGGATAATAATCAACGTTAAGTTTATGAAATGCAAAAATTCTCAGTGGTGGTTTAACTGTTGAACTTCATAATTTTTCCACTTTGAAGACAATCATAGTTTCATTAACTTTTAAACTAACAGGAATTAACAATAAATATCTTTTAAATCATCTACATCATAATTCATGTCACAAAGGATTAAGAAAAGGGAGAGCAGCTTCTGATGTGCATGCGGTACACCTCGATGTACAGCAACTGTATCTTGTCTCGATGAGGCATCCTGTTTTGATAAGCGTCTGGGACTGGCCTTCAGTCTTAATTTAAAGTGGAAGACTTAAATCAAACCTGTTACCAAGGTTACTGGAAAAATAACTGCATCACTCTACCTCGCCGGCCAGTATTTTACTACCGACGCAATACTCAACGTGTGGGGTGAAACTGCTTATAATACCATTTCCTGCCTTGGCAAGGTTCAAAACAGACCTCGGAATCTAACAGACTATGTACTTTTATTCTTCACACAACGTCTTATACATAAAAGAGACGTTTTGAGGGAGCTGGGGGCTTCTACATTAATGAACCTTGTACCTAACTTGATCTGCACTTATGCAGTGCAAATGTGTAAAACAGATGTTTGTGATTTTGAAAATGTTCTGCGATAACTCAAGCCAAGAATGACAGTTTGTTTATAATATTGAACCAAGGCAAAACGATATAAGACCTTAGAATTTGAAAGGTCAAACTAGGAGAACTCGTCAATAGGGCATTCGAAAACAAAATAATGTTTGACCTGTATGAATATATCTTCTCTCTTTTTATGTCCTTCTCTCGTTCTCTCTCTCTTCCTTCCTCTATTTCTCTCATTCACTCCCTTTCTCTCTCTTTCTATGAAGAAAGAGAGAATTGATTGTATTGTTTTTTTTAAACAGCTGACGCTTGCATTCTGGGGTCGGCAGACCCGACATTGCATGTGTTTGATTTCAGCTGGTTTTATAAAAATATGCTCCTTATTTTTAAATCTTAAATAAATTATATATTTTTATAAAAATGCATTTGTTCGCCATTTTTTACAAGTGTTCGATTTCAGCCTGCAGTTCCTCCCATTAATGTAACGACACAATGAACACACAAGAAGCGACCCATGCCAGACAGTTACAACCGACGACATATCGACCCGTTTTTGTTGATGTTTCCAATATCGTTGGATATCGTTTATTCCCCCAGAGAGCTGGTTGCGTTCCCAAGACGTTCCTCAACCAAGTAACCCTCCAGGAGAAGCGATAGTATCATAACGTTGTGAGTCTATCTCTGCTCTATCGTTATTTTCATGGCAGGTGCTCGACTGAGCTTTAATCTATGACCACCCCATTGTAAAATATTCACAACAAAAACCCGTATAGCTACAACTACTGTAAACAATTTCCTCTATTCTCTATCTGTACCTAAAATTAAAAGCAAATTCCATGAACAAAGTTTCTTTCCTAGAACTACCCGGCTGAGGAACTCTATGTCGCTATGTCTTCCACCGTTACCAATCATCACAGTGTTGTCTCAGTGACCACCAAACACTCATTGATCCTTATTCTGGGGTGACCTGTGACTTCGTTGTAAAAATCATATAGAAGTTCACACACAATAACTGCATCATTCTATCGCACAAGACAGTATCTTACTACCGACGCAATCCTCAAGTTGTGGGGTGAAGCTGCTTATAACACCATCGTCTGTTAGATTTCGAAGCCTATTTTGAACCTTGCCAAGGCAGGAAATGGTACAATGAGAAGCTTCTCTCCACAAGTTGAGGATTGCGTCTGTAGTGAGATACTGTCTAGTGCGGTAGAATGATGCAGCTATTTTTCCAGTGACCTCGGTAACAGATTTGATTTAAGTCTTCCACTTTAAGTTAGGAGTTAGGTCCTGAACTATCATCTAAGCTTCAGCCTCTGTCCCACCGACGAAATGTTGAATCTCTCTACCTGTTCTACAAGTATTTTAATGGTGAATGCTCTGACGAACTGCAAGCACTTGTGTCCCCCTAGACGTAAATACACCTGACAAACCCGACAAACAGCAAAATCCCATCCCTACACAGTAGAGATCCCTAGATTTAAGAGAGCTTTCTACTCAAGTAGTTTCTTCCCCAGAACTGCAAGACTTTGGAATTCCCTTCCGAGTCCCTGCTTTCCCACCTGTACTGACATGCAGAAGTTCAAGTGTAACATGAACCGACATCTTGCTGCCCAACTCTCTACATAGTACCCCTGTTGCTGATGTCCCCGAAACTACACCAAAGACACCAAAGTGGCAATGTGCCTTGTTTGGGGAGAAAATGTAATAAAAAAATTTTAAAAACGGAGTGACATATTATCATGAGGTATATCTGAACGATATATAGCAGACCAACCTGGACCCACCTGGGACGATCTGGAGCGACCTCTTGGAAATTCTCTACCTTAGTATTATTTGGGTCCAATGCGTAAGCGATAAATTTAGATGGAAATCTCATTTGGAAATGGTAATCCAAACGTATCTGTCTACTTCTAGATTTGATTTATAACTGCTTGATGCCCTCGCATTGGTCGTGATGCTATATTTTAACTTTGAACTTGGTGTCTGTGCTGATGATGTGACTCAATACCAATAAAACCCATATCGTCTTAGAAACGATCGTACACACACACACACACACACACACATATATATATATATATATATATATATATATATATATATATATATATATATATATATATACTAGCAGGGTGCCCGGGATTGAATGATGATCAACGAATGTCTGACACACCCATATCGAAATCAGTGAAATCACTCATTTTTCAATCAAATCGATCACTTCTGTGCACGTGTAATTATTCATTCACGACTTGGAATCGTATTCTTATGTAATAGCCGAGTGCCCAAACGGTAGCAACCTGTTTTAACTTCGACCCAAGCCATGGTTTTAAACTTTTGATATTATTACTATATATTGGGCACAATATAATATTCAATAAAAAATTAACTTTGTAATAATGAATACGAAATTTGGATGAATCAAAATATCAGATTTAAGCGTATTTTATGACCGAACAAGCAACGCTGGGCAGCCTACCACACACAAATATATATATATAGTGTAGCTTAATCGCCATATAAGGGTCCTAGACTGGATGACACGCGGAATATTCAGTGTAGCTTAATCGCCATATAAGAGTCCTAGACTGGATGAAACGCGGAATATTCAGTGTAGCTTAATGGCCATATATATTTTATAAATTACTAACTAGCTCTACCTACGTATTGAGCACTTTTGAAGTAAATACGTAAAGTTTACGCATAAATCTATACTTTCGTATATTAATTTTATGTGAGTAAATTAAGTAGTTATATATATATATATATGACATTAAGAGGAGATTATAAATAAATAGATATATAAATACCCGTTCACATACAACTTTCACGATAAAGCTAGAACCCAGAATTAGATAGAATCGAGCAATTGCACGGGCAACGCAAGACCAAAAGTGGGTTTCGATGTACTGCATCTCATCAGTGACGTGCTCCGACAAAGGCGCGAACCCAGGTCGTCGCACGCATGAAGTGTGCAATACTGAGGACCTAACCATATGGGCCACGGCGCAATCTATTGGCTATACCTCGATTTTTTAAATTCTTATATTTTTATCCAGTTTTACATTCTACGATGTGACAAGCAACGCGTCCTATACAACTACGATTGTTACCGCTGGTAGATTTATACAGATATATTTTTATAGATTATAGATTTATATATCTATCTATCTATAATCTCCTCTTAATGTCTAATATATGTAGAAAAAGCGGTTCATCCTTTGTATGGACGTGATGTCCCTTAACAAATAGGTTGTTCCGAAATCGTGACTGGGGAGTCGGCTAATTTCAGTTAATGTTTGTAGATGTGATATCTACCGCCTGCATACCAGCAGTACATATCTTAGTTGTATAGGACGTTGCTTGGTGTAGGTATTTGATAATTATTATAGTAAATAATATATATATATATATATATATATATATATATATATATATATATATATATATATATATATATATATATATATAAGTTTAGTGGTTAAAGTTAAATTCTGAAAATCAAAATATAGACACATATATTCGAGTTAAGAATTTATTGTTTGACACAATGAATATATAGAGGGGAGTTATGTTAATTTTCTTAATCCATGGATTTTCACTAATGGCTCACATCATCAGAGGAAATTAAAATGCGGTTAGCAAAATGTTCAGCTGTGAATAGACACATATTTTGCTTTTCAGCACATATATTGAAAAGGTTTTTGGGTAGTGAATAATACTTATAGGAAAATAATTATAGAAAAAGGAATTTCATACAACCTGGGCAGTCCATTATCGGAAGGAGTACGATATCTATGAAACCTTTGAATATTACCGAGCGCAATGCCATTACAGGGTGACCCCCCAAAAAAACAAAAGCTAAATGGAGGCCATCTAGAACATATACTGTAGAACGGAGAAAAAAAGGCCAAATACCCTAGTGTTTTGATGTGATGTTTTGAATATAATAAACTAGTTATAACCAAAGTTTCATTTCATTCGGATAAAACACTAAGAAACGGGGGGGGCTATTAGATTTGGGGCCCGTTTTTTTTGGGGGGGGGCGCCCTGTATTATAAATTGTTGGTGTATTTTTATTAGTTTCAATATGTAGAAGAAGTGATAACGGACTGTTACTAAAATACACTTCAAAAATATATGATTTCGCTTAAACTAATTCAATGTTTAGAAAAAAACACAAATCAGACAACAGGGTTAAATAAAGGCGTTGGGTAAGCAAAAAACAAACTCCATTAAAACGTCTTTCGGTCGACACTTTTCAAAATCGACGTTGGAAACGTCGGAAACGGGGGTGAGAGCAACAGTGTTTTAAAACATCAAAAGCCCATACATTATTAGCGAGGACAGACAAAGATATAAAAAATAGCATGAGGGAAAGAAGAAAAAGAAACAATATAATCGAACACCCAAGAGTTCCAAATTATGGCTATGTTTTTTGTCTGCTTACATACAGACGCTTACTTCGTTATATATGGTTCGTAGAATTGCATTCATCTGCAAAAAATCTAACTTATTTGTATATTCTTTTAAATATTCATTTTAATTAAATCTGTATTAGTTTCTTTTTTTTTTTCGGCTTTCTTATGGGATGATCATTTTTAGTTAACTATTGCGTGTAATCATATTCGTGCAGATATTCTACATGATTTATACTTGCGTAATATTTTCGTAACATTTGCGTAAAACGATTATAGTAAACACGAACCTGTTTCTATATATTTTAAGGTGTGTATATATATATTTGTTTTAAAATTTTGCCTACCAAACTTCTCTGTCAGTTTTTTAGTTTACATACATGAAACTTAATATATAGGGTATTCGAACCCATGCGAAAGTTTAACCGGGGAAAATCGATGCAAAAGTGTGAAATTTTTTTTAAAATGGAATTTGCCAGGTGAAGGTCAAACGACGGCGTTACGAATATGCATGCATAACGTAACAGGTATTTGTTCCTTTTTTAATTTTTAGCCCTACAGCAAAGATGTCTTCATATTTTAGGCATTAATATTATGAATAGATAGTTAGGTACACGTGTGTTACTTTAATAGCGATGTATTAACATGGCACTATAGAAACTTGCCTACAGACATGATAATACGCATTTTATAATATCATAAAAATATCTCTGAATGCTGAAGGTTTATTAAAATAATAAAAAGTTTTTACATCTTGTATCAGATTTTCACAATTTTGATTTCAGTATAAATTTGCTTAAACATTGATTTATGCGTCTTGCTTTCAAATTCAAATTTAAGCAATTTCTTTCAAAAATGTATTTTTCTCTGTTGCATAAACACGAATCTGAATCTAAATTTTCTTCTCGATTTTAACTACTCGCATATGATTGGTCATTAATGTGTTGCATTCATTTACCTATTGAATTAGAACACTTTTTTTCCGTTTGATTTTGATAAGTATTAGGTTGGTGCAAAAATGATGTCATTTTTTGACGTTCAATTTGAAAAGATCATAACTTCTTTCATAATAAACTTTATTAATCGAAATAAGAACCATTAAAACTGGCACATTTTTTGTCAACAAGAAACAAGTTTATTTATTCCATTAACATAGAAATTTGGAGTTCTGGAGGCGATTAAGTTATTAAAGGTGGAATTGGCATCATCTCGGCTTTTGAAACATTTTTCGCGCAGGAAGTTGTCAAGATGCTTGAAAAGGCGATAATCGGTGGGGGAGAGGTCCAGTAAATATGGTGGATGAGGCAAAATCTCGTAGCCCAATTCGTTCAGCTTCTGCAGGGTCAGTTGAGCAACATGCGGACGAGCGTTGTCATAGAGGAGAATTAGTCCCTTCATATTGATCAATCCCGGCCACATATGTTGGAGCTTTAAGGCATTTCGAAGCTGAATGCTTTTCATCAGAAGAGGAGAAGGGCCAGGATTATACAAAATGCAAATATAAAAAAAAACCTGGCTAAATTGTTTTTAGATATAAAATAAGAATGAAGGAATAGGTTAACATGGTCAAAAATATTTGAAAGTAGGTGCAATATGTAAGGAGTACGGGACAATCACGTTGACATCGGTTCTCTCCAGATCACCGAAGTTAAGCAACGTTGAGCCTAGCCATTACTAGATGGGTAACCATTTGGGAAGGCTAGGCGCTTTATGTACCTTCTGAGTAGGTTAGGCGTGGGGCCAGCACCATCACCTCGAAAAAAGAACTCCTCGCTACAAAAGCATCTACAAAGTTGCGGATAGTCTATGCCCCTCCGGGGGCTCAAAGCTATGGATGGATGGAACAATATGTAAGGTTGAAATGGAAGGGTAGGTTATATGTAACCAGTTTTTTCTTTATTTGCATTTTGTATAATTCTGGGCTTTCTCCTCCTTTATGGGAAGCATTTAGCTTTGAAATACCATGACTTAAAGTTTTTTTTTCTTTTAGTTTTCCCCTTAACGTTTTCTTGTTGTTCTGATGTTATAATACAGTTGTATATATAACTTTTATAATGTTTGCTGCTCTTTATAGTGTTGAGCTTTTCTTATCTTGTTTTCTTTTGTTAAAGATTTACTTTTTATAACTTAATTGTATATATATATATATATATATATATATATATATATATATATATATATATATTCCTCTACATACAGTACTGTTTCGCTGTATCACAACTCATCAGTGCGGCTAGACAGGAAACTACCTCAAGTCAGGATCGAAACCCGGCCACCCGAACGACAGTCAAAGCTTCGAACCATAAGGCTAATCGACAGCTGCTGTACGGATAGTGAATTAACGATGCTGTGACATCGTCCGAATACCTAAGCTCGATTTGTTTACACAAAGAGCATTGCTTCATACGCTAATGGTAGTTTGCATATCACTTCCCAAATGCTCAACATAGGATAGGTAGCATTATATATATATATATATATATATATATATATATATATATATATATATATATATATATATATTAGTGTTGGGACGATTAATATAAATTAAATAGAAACTTTTGGTGGCATTGGATTCAGAATCATAAAATTTTAGCATAATTTCTAAAAACGATTCTTGCATAATTTTAAAACTTAATTTTAGTTTGCCGATACTAATAATTATTTTTTTAAACTATCAGTAAAACTATAACATATAGATCATAATAACATCGAAATAAAATGTAAATTTATTTTTCTTGCGTATAAAAAATAATAGTTTAAACTTTGTCTAAATTAGTTAGGCAACCTTTAAAAGAATGTACATGATTTAAAAGATTCCAATTTGAATAAAACATTTTATGGGGGAAAATTACTGTCAAACATTATTAATAATTAAATGAAAAGTACAATCGAAAAGTTTTTGTTTTATTTATTTATTTATTTTTTTCATTGTTATCTGATTTCTGTTTGTACGGTGCTTTTTTTGTCCGGTAGCCAGCATTGGCAAACTTACCAGAGATGGCCAAAAAGTTTGGAAAAAATTTTGAGACATTCTTAAAAACTATTAGGTATAAACGATTTGTGAATTTTCACGCCTATCAGAAAAACCTTTAGAGTCGGTCCCTTGCGGATTTTCTTACCGAGACTTAGAAATTCCCTCATTTTCGTTCTAAATATAGATCCCCCTTCCTCACGTCTGTATATTGAATGTAAGACAATTGTTGGTACAACTACACCTTAATGACGAAATTCGAATTTTTTAAGATTGAATTTCAAGGCAAGCCAATGGCCTCTACTTAATTGTCATGTTACAGTTATGAATATATCCAAAAATAATGAAAAACGATGAGGTAGAAAACATTTATTAAATAAAAACTTTTTGGGTCGGAAATTAGTGAAAATGAGATGTTTCGCTTAAAAACACCGGAGAGTTCCAAGGGGAGGTAAACAATGTATAAATATCGACAATTTCTTTTAATAAATTCTGTGTTAACAATCATAAATATGAGTTACTTGTTTTGTTTTTAACATAACTGAATTGCTTTCCTTTTTATTATATTACTTGTTCCCAAAGAAATATGGCGAGGGTTTTATGATAAAGACTGAAAACTCGTGTTTTATTAAATAACGTGATGATATTTAAATAGTTTTACCATGCCAATTAAGTAGATATCATGTGCCTTTAGTTGAAATTGACACACAAAAAATCAGTACATATCATTGATTTTTCGGGAGGGTATCGAGTTTTCGTTTTTCTGAATTTCGCTAGTATAGTGTACTTGCACCCATTTTGTTATAAAACATTGTTTGGGATTGAGATTTCATTCATTTAAGACGTTACAGGAATTGATAGCTATGGCGCTTAATCCATCTATCTATCTCCTCGATGAATTCATCATTTTTTGCGTTGCCTGGGTGTTCAGACTGTTCAACGTATGGTTCTTGCTGTCCTCCCCTGCTTCCACGATCTCATTGTCAAACTAATTTGTTCTACTTCATTTTTTTATGCAGACATGGCCCATGAACCTCATTTGCCGCGTTCATACTGTTCTTATTAGAGACCTTTCTGTGTTTGACATTTATAATACCTCTTGACTTTTTTCTAGCCATGATATCTTCAAAATTCTCCGCATAAAACCAACTTTCAGTAGCTCTAGTCTCTTTCTCGTGCTGTTGATGATTGTCCAGCACTGACAACCGTACAAAAGAACAGACCATACATACGTATTCCGAACTTGATGTCTTATTGAAAGCGACTTTGGCCGCAGCTATGCGACTTTAGATTTCAGTAGTGCACTTTCCGTCAGATGGGATCTAATTACCCAGATAATATCTGAGCTACTGGATGGACATAGAAGATAACAAAATCAGGGAGTAATAAAAATTATTTTTTAATATTTATATATATATATATATATATATATATATATATATATATATATATATATATCTGTGATATTATTAGAATTGGTCGGGGTTTTTTCTTCCACTGACAAGACACACGTTTAGAGACACATTAGTTTAAAAACTAATCTTTAGTCTTGTGCATAGCGAACACACAGACAGAATTCGTAAAAGGGAAAGAATGGGCACCTATCACCCTTTTGATCTCACTGCTGGCAGACAGACGTCGTCACTAGCTTCCAATTAAATAGCTTTCCTCTTTTTCCTCTTCCGTTTCTTTCTCATTGTTTCTTTCTCTTTTCCCCGTGGCATGCAACAGTGACGAACGGTACACCACGCGTTCCAAGTCTGGTTTACACATGCAAACCGACTCGGTAATGAAGCGAACTACTGCGTACTGATACAGCTTTAGAGAGGTAAGCTAAACTTTGCAAAATCATAAACGAACAGTAAAAGTCATTAAACAAATATTTAATCTTAGTCCACACATGATCACCAGAGATCAACAAACGCACACGTACGCAATACAGACATTGTCTTGTGCATATTCCACCAAAAGGCACTGTCTGTATAAAAGGAATGCATAAATAATATTTACTTGCTTTAAATAAAGTATGCTTTTGTTCATAAATAAACTCGGTGTCTATTTTCATTAATTTAAGTTGTCGAACGCACAATGCTAGAGCAATAAATTGGTGACCTCCGACGTTCGACAAAAAAACATCGAAACGGACATTTCAATTATTCACATCAATAATTAGGCACGAACGAATTGGTGTCCATTCCTTCTCTTTTACTGATGAGACACACGTGAAAGACAAAATTTGCTCACATTAAAATGTAAGTCTATGTTAAAAACTATTTTCAAGATATTTGAAATGAATTAAATGTAATTACTAACATGTTCTTTTATTGGTTTTGTTGTTCACATTTGACAACTTATATTTTATGTATCTTTGTAAAAACGAAACATATTCTTTAATAATGAGAACCTCTAACTATTATTATTGCTGTAAATTATTACCCTATGTTAAATCACTCCTCCTAAAATTTCCAGGATAATCTACCATTTCAAAGTAGTCAACCATTAAATTGTTATTTTACTCATGGGAGTTAAATTTTGTGTGTTTATATTTTTTAGTGTTTACGCGATTATACTTTTTGGGAGCGATTGCGCATACTTTTACGAGCTTGCCAGCTAGACATAGAATTAGTGGTGAAAATAATTAATGAACATCCATGAAACGTTAGAATAGTCCAGAAATGGTGATCATTTTAGGTTCATTTTATATACGAAAATTATCTCCCACTCTAAATTCTAAAACAATTGTTTGTTTTACGGGTTGTTTTTCAATGTGGTCACCTAAAAACATAGAATCTCTTCTTTTTTTTTGGTGTGTGTGTGTGTGTGTGTGTGTGTGTGTGTGTGTGTGTGTGTGTGTGTGTGTGTGTTTGTGGCTGGGGATGTTAATCTACAAATTTGCCATCATCATCATCATTATTATTATTATTATTATTATTATTATTATTATTATTATTATTATTATTATATGTACCTTATTTCTTTTCACTTTTACAGTAAAACCAATTACTCTACTACATATGTATTATACTAGCAGATGTACCCGGTGTTGCCCGGTATCAAACGTAATGTTAAATTTCTTTAAAAAAAATAAAGTAAAAGACAGAAAATACGTGCATGCGAGTATTATGTTTTTTGTAAAGAGTTCACTTCTTGTAAGTAAAAAAGAAAAAAAAATACTCGAGATGAGATCAAAACCAAAACCTAAGGACAGTGAGTTAAGTACGATAACCATTAGGCCAGCTTTACACGCTCTTTAAAAAGTGTTTTGAAACCTACTTATTCTTAACATAATGTGAATGATTCACGCATGTGAAACAGTTTAAAAACAGATTAAATAAAAATGTCATAAACCCCACATAGCAATTTTTCAATTTTGACCCATTAGCAACCTTTTTTCCGGATGTAAACAGATGAAAAAGTTACCGCATGTCTGAATACCCTATATATGAAATCTCAAGTCTGTAGATCAAAATTCCGTTGAGAAGTGTCCTCAAACACATTCTGGCTTTTATAGATGTGTAGATTGCATAATTAATCAAACTTGGATAATTTGGGAATAGAAGAAACTTAACGAGCAGTTAAACTATGCATGCTTGCCCTGTTTTTCATATGTTAAGAATGGTTTTCTAAATAGCAGCAACATTATTCAGAAACTCGTCCTTAAAATGAAAAGGAGGCTTTGTAAACTATTCTGTCCCCACGCCATTTTTTTAATTTTTTTTGTTTTTATCATTCATCAAATAATTTCAAATTATATTTCCTTAACAGACGGCTCTGTTATGAAAAGACAGTACTCTTTAGTTGTTTCTCTATTTTCACCAATTACAAGGAAAACATTTAATAAAAATTAGGGATGAGGCGATTTCAGTATTTTTACCGATTTTGTATTAAATTCCCGACTCCGTATTAAATTCCCGATTCCGATACAATTACCGATTCCGATTCTGATTCTTTCAAAATCTCTACATATTTGACTATAAAGTTGTTATTTTTCACGATTACCGTAAAAACACGTGTTAAATGTGCAGATATTTTCATAAAGTTTAAGGATACACTTGTGATGGATGATCTATCGATTTTAGTTTTACTAATAGATTAAATTCAACAGATATTAACTATTATAGTTTTACTATCAGCGGTAGAATATTTTC
Organism: Euprymna scolopes; assembly: GCF_053919585.1. Lineage (NCBI taxonomy): Eukaryota > Metazoa > Mollusca > Cephalopoda > Sepiida > Sepiolidae > Euprymna > Euprymna scolopes. Next base: position 24,847,342 of record NC_136506.1, read on the forward strand.
CTTTGAAGAAAATCAAATTAAAAAAAAAAAACAATTAAAAGAATCGTTGTTGGCATCGGAAAATACGCACACATTTTTCCGATACCCCCAAAATTTCCGATTTTTGGATTTCCGATTTTTGGATTTCCGATTCTAATTCTGATTTCGATTAATCGATCCAACACTAATAAAAATACAGGGTATGATTTTTGATATGAGATTTATCGTATAAAAATACATTAGAATAGCACTCTGTTATTGTTTTTTGTTTTCGTGTAATAAAAATAAATTAACTTGTTTGTATCGGATACTTATTGAAGCCACTGTATTTTGAATAATCTACTTATGTAATATACGCCCCCCCCATACGTGAATTATTTATGTTTGCGAAAACGTATGTAAACATTACACGAAGGTTTTACAATAACTCGAAAATTAAAAATAAATAAAAATAAAATAATTTTCTATTTAGAAAATTAAAAAAAAAAAAAAAAAAAAGAGAATCGGAATCGGTAATTGTATCGGAATCGGGAATTTAGAAAATAATCCGTAATTTTATCGGAATCGGGCAAAATTCTGTAATTGTCCATCACTAATATACGGGTTGGCCAATAGTATGTGGAAAATGTTGTAAACCTTCCTACCTGTGGAAGTAACACTCTTGTCATGAGAGAGGCCAACAGGGGGTCAGTTATCCGGCCTCAATAAACATGGTCCTGGCAACCTATCTCCATCGTATTCAGCAACTAAAACAAATATAATTTAACTTGATCTGTTTTTGTTTTAAGAGTATACAGATTTGTATTCGAATCTTTGGGATCTTTAATGATGATGTTTCTTCCGCAAGAGTGCCACTTCCACGGGTTTGCAACGGATTACAACATTGGCTAACCCTGTATATATAGTCTTATAAAGACAGTTTCGCTGTATCAAAACACTTCAGATGAGCACCCATACGAGGTCAAGAGTTGAACCTTCAACCATCTAGTTGATAGTCGGCAGTTCAATCGGGATCAGGGCTCGTAAATCCTCTTTCCAATGACTTTATATATAAACATTAACCGCCATAATAAAGAATTGTTAAGATATCAGGCCGTCATCGAGGTTGTTATCATATTAAAGTAAACTCTGATTAATATAATCGATTGTATTATGCTATCCCATATTCGAACGCAGGTATGCCTGCTAAAGGGAGTTTATCTATCGAGTTGATAAGAAGGTTCTGGTGGTTTTAAACTTTTAAATTCAGATGAACATATCTCGGCTCAAACAAATATTTATTGATCGAAATAAACGCCATCAGAATCAACACATTTATGCCAACGCAAAACAAGTGTATTTATGCTAATAACATAAAAATCTTGTGTTCTGGTGGCGATGAAGTCGCTGAAGGCGTTTTTGATATCGCTTAGTGTTTTGAAGCACTTCTTACGCAGAAAGTTATCGAGATGCTTGAAAAAGTGGTAATCGGTAGGTGAGAGGTCTGGAGAGTATGGTGGATGAGGCAGAGTTTCGTAACCCAATTTGTTCAACTTCTGCAGAGTAGTTTTAGCAACGATCGGTCGGGTATTGTCGTGAAGGTGAATTAGGCCTTTTCTCTTGACTAATGCTGGATGTTGTTGTCGAAGTTTCTGATGCAGTTCATCCATTTATTGACAGTATTTCTTCGTCGTAATGATTTCGCCTGTATTCAAAAAACTATAATGGATGAGACCGGTCGCAGACAATAAAACGATCGGCATGACTTTCTTTTAGTGCAACTCTGATAAGTGTCGTGGAGCTTCGTCGATGTCTAACCACTGAGCTAAGCGTCGCCGGTTATCGTAAAGAACCCATTTTTCATTACAAGTTCCAACCCGGTCGAGAAATAGGTCATTCTCGCTGCGTAAAAGAAGGGAAAGTGTTACTTCATAACGGCGTTTCTTTTCGTTGTCGTTCAATTCGTTAGACACCGATTTATCAAAATGTTGTCTTTCCATTCTCTCTTAAGTGGTTGGAAATCGTCGTATACGTTACGTCTAGTTTAGAAGCAAGTTCTCGAACAGTTGTGCGTTGATTGGCTTCGACTAAGGCTCTTAATTGATCACTGTCAACATCCGATTCCGACCATTCTTCTCGCCGCTATGAAATTTCTTAAACCATCGTTGTACTGTGCGTTCAGTGGCGGTTCCTGGACCAAACGCTTCGTTGATATCGCGAGTTGTTTCAGCAGCTTTTCAACCTAGCTTGAATTGAAATAATAAAATGTGAAAATTTGCTTTTTCCAATGTTCTAAAAAGAAAACATGATTGTTTTAAAACGATTGTAATTTAAATGATTAGAAAGAACGAAAAACATTTTAAAATGCTTAATAAAGTAAAGGTATTATAACGAAAACAATCTGAAAATACATCATCTTCTATAATATAAATCTCACCTGTCTGTTTAAATGTATGTATGTATGTATGTATGTATGTATGTATGCCTAAAACTTTCGACAGAAGCGACGGATTTTCATGAGATCGATATCATTTTGAAGCTCGACTGTTTGGACGACAAATATCGAAAAATGGCTCAAAACATTAATTCCTTCGCCGTCAACATAGCACTTTTCTACAAGGAGATGTTGCTTTGTTCGCCGATATTTTCGAAAGGCATCCCCTCTTTTCGATGGACTAACCTTAATTTGAACCTCCGCCACTTCCGGTTTTGCGATGGACGCAACAGCAAAGACGTCACGTTTTTTTGTTTTTTTTACGTTTTTTTCCTCCTTCGCAGTACAAGTTCGACCTGCCTGCCTACTACCACTTTTTTTTTCTTCTTAACAGACACAGGCTAGTTTAAAATCAAAAGTAAAAATTTCAAAAGAACTCTCTCTTCAACCTAATATATATATATATATATATATATATATATATATATATATATATATTGGGGTGTGGTACCTGTGAATGACTGTGTACGTTCTAAAGTATATATGTGTGTGTGCATATACACACGCGCACACACACATGCATACACGCACACATATATTTATACGTATGCGTGTGTCTGTGAATATATACGTGTGTGTGTTTGCGTGCGTATGTGTATATAAATGTATACACCCAAAAATATATATGTAGAAAGAGACAAACAGACCGACAGACAGACAGCGCACTATATATACATATCACTTGAAAATTTATTTTTTTAATTAATTTCTCAAAATCGGAATATAGCCCAATCTAGTTCATAAAATTGACAAACAAAAATAAATATGACCCGTTCCCAACCACACTGCAGCTTCATGGTTCATCTGATTTTTTAAATACACCATTGCTAGATATTGAAATACTTTAGTTAAAAAAAGAAATATCAGCGAAATTTTCCTTTGATCTGGACATCCCAAAATCATGCTTATGTGCCTGCGCCTGCCATGTTTTTGCTTTTAGGAATCTTTGACAAATGTATAATGTTATTTTCATGAAGCAAGGGAAGTAACCCCTATATAATAATATGAAGATTACTTCCCTTCGTAAGATATCAGATCTTAATCGATTTCCTACTTGCTGACAACCCTTGCATTTGGTTCGGAGTATAGTGTAGTATCTGTTCAGATGCTACACTACATCTGTTCTGTCATCATTGGGTTGAGGAGGATTTTTTCTAGACTGGAACAAATTTTCTTTTTGCCTAAATCCAGAATTCTTATTCCGTATCTTTGTATAGAGGTTCGTTTTTTAATTTAAAAAAAAAAAAAGAGTCAGAAATATAGTATAAATTAAGCATTAGAAGTTCCCACACAAATAACTGCCAGTGACCGCTCTTTGGTAAAATCACAAGTGGTGTTCCCTGGAGTCCGGGAGACACCAATTCTATTCCTCTCCGTTTCATTCGATCACTTGGTGTTTCAATCACCTCTACAAATCACATTGCGTTATTGTACCAGCCGTTTACCGTTGAGTTCTCTCTGATAACGACTTTGTCTTTCTTAGTAATTTAAGTGATAAAATAGTTTCCTCGAAATTCTAGTATTCTCACTTTCCTTCTAGTCGAGGTCTGGATGGTACTCTTCGATCTTTCCATCAATGTCTATAGGTGCCATCGCGTTTTCTTTTTCGTTTTCTTTTGTTTTTCTTTTTGTATTCTTTTTTCTTTGTTTTTAGAGTGATAATATATATATATATATATATATTAGCAAGGGACACCCAATCTGTCCAGTCGTAAAACACGCTTAAATATATTTTAATTCATGCAAATTTCGATTTTATTATTACAGAGCCAATTCTCTATCGAATATTATATATACATATATATATATATGTGTGTGTGTGTGTGTGTGTGTGTGTGTGTTTAACCCTTGTTAAAGTGTTTTTTAACATCAAAAAAAAGTTTTAACAAATGAATTGAGTGATATAAGCTAGAATCGAAACCAAAACAATTGGCGTTCCAGTCACGGTCCCTACCCTTTGAGCTAACCCGACAGATATATAAGAATGTGTTTAAATAAAACGACTTCTAGCTATGATTGAATTTGCGCATGCGTAAAACTAATAAAAAAAATGTGCTGGCAAGTTGAAACGATAGTGATAAGCAAGATTTGGTCCGTTCTGACTAACAATTACTTTCCTCTCAGATTACGTGAAAGCCCTCTCTTTTCCCCCATTTTGCATTTCAACTTATGTGTGTGTGTGTGTGTGTGTGTGTGTGTGTGTGTGTGCGTGTGTGTGTGTGTGTGTGTGTGTGTGATCTGAGGTTATTGTTTTCCAGAGGTTAAGCAACCAATGAAGCTTAACAAGGTTAATACAAGTGTTCAATACCAAAGTAGAGCAGAGTATACTATTTATTTGTTTTTACATACGCCTTAATATGCTGCCACACAATTATGAGCATGTTTCGGTCAGCTAGTTACCAGTAACTAGATAGATAAACATGCAGTATTCAAGTTTTTTAGACTACTGTCCTTATTTTAGGTGCTATTCTCGTAACATTCTGACCGCGGTAGCTTCCTCCTTTAAGTGTATCTTGACAATGGCTCTTATTGGTGAATTGTGGAAAGAATGCTTTTTGTCCTTTATTCCGACACACCATAGCCATTAAAATTCAAAATATGCGATGCGATACTGGCACAGAAAGAGCGTCGTGTCGTTTCCATTTTTGTATTAATTCGGAGTCATACTGATTTAATGCAATGTTTTCGATTTTTTTTTTTTTGGTTTGGGGGGGGGTATTACAGTAGTCCGAACAATTCAAATAACACATACAAGAGTCGTTCCAAACGTAAGGCTTCCTATTTTTTTAAAACACAAAACCTAATACTTCGAAGAGGTACTAAGACGGGAGTGGTACCATTACAACGTGCAGTCTTTTATGCTCTAAAATGTATTTTTCTACATAGTCACCACTATTCTCAATGCACTTTTGCCAGCATCTTTTCATTCCTCGGTTGTAAAAGTCCGGAGAGTGCTTTGTCACTTATGTCTTTGTCGCCATCTTGAAATCGATGAACTCATCTCCTAACTGTGCTGACATCAACTGCATCAACAGGTACTAGTGAATATTGGTCGGTTCAATTTTTTCTACATAAATGAATTCAATGACGCATTTCTGCTTCTGAGGCACGTCCATGATGGGGGTTGCTTTCTTAGAGTCTCGAACCGTCAATATCTTCAACAGAGAGATAAAACTTCCATGTCATTACTTGTGCGTTATTCTCACGATGTTTTTGCCGATATAATCTCCGACCTTCTTCAGGTGTACCATAACAATGTCTATTATTGGTGAATGCTGGAAAAAATCTCTCTTGTTCTTTCTTCCGACACACCATAGCCATTAAAATTCAAAATATGCGATGCGATCATGACACAGAAAGAGGATCGAGTCGTTTCTATTTTAGTATCAATTCGGGTTCATACCGATTTAACATCATGTTTCTGAGTTTTTCGAGATGATCATCGATAATATATATTATTTGGATTGTACAGGACGCTGCTAGTTTGTACTTAACGCCTTTATCCGCTGTACCATACGTAAATAAAAATTATGTTATATTATGTTTCGCTATGTCTAGTTAGACCTCATTGCGCACTGATATGACAGTTTTCCGAGCCTTACAACTTCCATGCTGGCTTATGACAAATTGGAAGGCGGTGTTTTGTTAGTGACAAAATTGCCATGCAAGGCCACCAGGTGCCCCTTATCCGGTTATGTTTTTCAACAGAGCCCTCGTCACACTACCTTTACTATATAAACCACCTCCACCCTTGCTGAGGTCCTTCATCTATCCTTTGTATGATAACCCTCCAGGATATCCGATCATAATATAATACTTCCAGCTGACAACAATTTGGTCGTCTTCAAGTCCAACGTAAACAAATTCTTAAATAATCCAATTTACTACATTTTCACTACTAACGAGTACTACGATATTGCCCCATTGACTACTGTACGCTAATTAACACTTATCCTCGAGTAGCCTCTGGCCCTTGATAAGTGGTGACCCCTAAGGACGCTAACATATGGCCAATAGTGACCTGGAACTGTGCAAGACAATAGGGCGTTCATCTTCTTAAAGTATAATATATTCCCGATTAACTGAATACATACATCGCCTGGTGCTTGTTAAGATAGATCGAGTTTTTTTTTTTTAATATATTGTTTTAAGCAAAAACAACAGCACTTACTTAATTGTCATATCGAAAATAGTAATGTATGCAAAAATTATGAAAATTCATCGTGTAGAACAATTGCTAGTCTGTTTTTAGTAAAAAAAAAAAAAAAAAAAAAAAAAAAGTCTATCGCTATGGTCTTAAAAAATGCCCGCTATTAAAGTGTCTATATCCCCTGTATTTGCAATCTTCAAAGTGTTTACATCTAGGGAAAATGTAATTTCTCCCAATTTTCCGTAAAAATTACTTTTAACTATAAATAATTTTCTACTCGATGAATTTTCATAATTTTTGGAGATATTACTATTTTCGACATGACTATTGAATAAGTACTGCTGCTTTTGCTTAAAACGATATATTACAAAAACTCGATCTGTCGACCTAACGTTAACAAGCACCCAGTGCCGAGTATTCTCAAATGGTTATTTATTTTTGAACTTCGATTAATTTCAGTGATCAACGAGAATTGATATGTTAACGTGATTATGCCAGACGATTCATATCACTGACCAAAAATAAGCGCACGAAAAACACATGGGCCTGGCTATGAAAAGGTCACCTAAACAGAGAAACTAAACACCTGCACAAAACAACGGGCGACTAAAAGCCAAGTTGGTCATTTTTATTCTTATTTAGTTTTGCGTGTAATGTAGCAGAAACAAATAGAACTTTTTTTCTTTTAACGAATCAATGCCTCTCCCTTGTGTTATTTGGCCACATACTGACCAATCAGGGCTACGGCACATTGATCCTTCCTATCCCCTAAGGAATTCGGCCAGTATCCGGTTTGAGGAATAAGAACTCGTCCTTACGAAGAGAGACACCAAACGGAACGGACCTCTTTTCTTCTCTCTCTCCACCCCAGTGTTATTTCTAACGGTATCAACGATTCCACTGGAATAACTACCGCGATAGCACCAGGTGGCCGGAGTCCAGCTTTTTACAAGGAACATATCACATTCTCCTTAATAAACCTTTTCTTTGTTACCTTTTATGAAGTTGTTGCGTTCGTCATTTCAGAAGTTTATATTGAATTATTTATTTTATTAGGTTGTGTCCAAAAAGCATTCTAAACCTTAAAGTAGTAAGTATTGAATTTCTATCAGAAGAACACTGTCACTTTATTACTTACTTAGCATCATTATTCCTTGCACCAGATGTCCATACAAAAAAATATACTTTTATCCGGTCATGTCTGACCGAACAAGAATAATTTACCCCTGTGGATTAAATGTAATGTTTAGTTCCAATTTCTGTATAGATTCCCGTGTACAATATGAAAATTTCTAAGTTTGGCGAGATGCACATAAAAAGGATTGGAGATTACATCGGCTATAACGTTGTGAGAATACAAATTATAGTTATGTTAGTCCTCAGGTGTTTTTTTTTTTGTTGTTTTTTCTTCAAATTTACATCTAATAGCCAAGTTCTTCAGGTACACCTGAAGAAGGTCGGAGTTGTTCCCGCTTTCAGAGTTCTCTCCCTTGTTCAAGCTACTGTTATGATAATTGTTGTCGTTTAAATTACTTCCCTTTGTAAGCCAGATTACATATCTGAATTATCTTCTCTATAGCGCTAAACCTACATTAACTTTAATTTGCATACAGTTATCTTTTTGTATTTTTAGATTTCCCCCACTCTCCCTTTTTTATTTTGGCTCTCGACAACTAAACTTTGATCCTTCTATCGACAGTCTGCCCTCTTCAGCTCCGCCTATTTTTAATTAAACAAAATTTTTTTAACCTTCATATGCTTTTCCGACAAAGGGCATTCGTTTTAGTTCTAGATCGCCTGTTCATTTAACTTCCGGTTTCTGCTTCGCAGACGAGATAAACGGTGATAAGAAAGATATGGTCCTTTCTGACTAAGCATTATCTTTCTCTCAGATAATGTCATACCCTCCTTTTCCTATGTTAATAATGGCTTTCTTGTTCGCTTAACCACGTCTAATTATTCAGCCAATTGGACAGCAAAACCGAAAGTTCAAAAAAAAACGGCAATCTTGGCTATAATTTTAAATAGTAAGTAATTACTTGTGAAAGCCAAAATCTGAACAAGGATAAGGATTCTTATTTTGGTGATTATTTATGTCGAGCATCAAGTGAAAGATGACCATTCAAAATAAAATAACACGGAAACTTTTGAAGGTGGTTGCATATCAGTGGAAAATATGTGTATACACAAAAATTGCGGAAAATTATCGAGCAGAAGATTAATAGAAAAAAATAAAATCGATCTAGTATTCGGAGTCCATGAACTCCAAACGACAAGACAGTGTGGCCTTTATATCAGAAGAAGGGAAATAATCGTCTGTGCGACGTTGGCTTGACGCAAATATATAAATTAAACCTGCCATTTAGTCTGGTAACGTCTCCCGTACTCTCTCTCTCTCTCTCTCTCTCTCTCTCTCTCTCTCTCTCTCTCTCTCTCTCTGGCATTTGCAGGAATTGGATCGGTGGTAGAGTTTCAGACTCTGGAGTCCAGCTACATTGACATGTCATAAACGATGAAACACGTATCTATATAAACACACACACACACACACACAAACACACACACACACACACACACAAATATATATTAATTAATCCAACTGTTAAATAAAAAGTAGAACTCTAACTCTCATAGTCTGTTCGAATATTGATATATATATATATATATATATATATATATATATATATATATATATATATATATATATATATATACATATATTAAAACTAGCAGGCAGCTGGGCATTGCCCAGTCGTAAAATACGCTTGAATATGATATTTTGATGGATGCAGATTTCGTATTTACTGGACCCAATAATATTAATATTGGATCCAATATATATAAAAGTTTTTTTTTAAGTAAATATATATATATATATATATATATATATATATATATATATATATATATATATATATATTGGCAGCAAGTCGTTATTTTGACACGTTTGATTCAACGCGACAGAGTTATTCCTTTTTCGATCTTGTTTGATATCTTTTCTATTTGCCGAGCGGTCTTTTCAATTTCGGCAGGCATATTATATAGATTGGCGCTCCAAAGTTGTTGGTCGGCCATATTTTTCTCAAGCGCTCTCTATCGGGCATTCGATTGTCGTCAAGAGCGATTGTTGTTGTTTTCTTGTCCTTTTCTTTTCCTTTGAGACTTGGTGCATTTATAATCTGTGCTTGTTTTACAACTATTTTAATGGAATGTGCTCTGATGAACTAAAACTCTAGTACTCCCACAGCATAGATGCCACCTAACAAACCTGACGAGCAGCAAACTCCCACTGGTACACTGTAGAGATTCTTAGATTGTCGGTAAGCCTTCTACTTAAATAGCTTCTTCCCTTGAACTGTTAGACTTTGGAATTCCCTCCCAGGGCCCTGTTTCCCTGATTGTACTGAGACACAGAAGTCCAAGCGTAATGTAAACAACATTTTTGCGATCGACTCGTACGGCCTGCCAGCTTCACCTGATTATCTCTTTCTCTCGTGACAACGAAAACAAGAGAGAACAAGAGAAAGAGGGTGGAAGGAGCTGGGGGACAGATAAAAGAGGCAATAACAGTTGGCCTTTTATCAAGATCAAAGTGTAGTATCTGTTCTTCAGATGCTGCACTTCCATTTCTTGTTCTCTTTCAGTGAATGAGCAGTCCTTCATGACTGAGACAATTTTTTTTATTTTTGTGCCTTTTCTCCACGTTAAAAAACGACCCTGGTATCTAACTCTGTCCCGTGGGGAGGCATTGTAAATAGCTACTGCAAGAATTTAGATACCAGGGTCAGAAAGTGGGATTGAGAAGTACGCGCCCGCGAGGAGGGACACTCTGACCTGCAAAAGTGCCTGAGCAGCCCTGTCGACATTACCCTATGTTATGTAATTGAGAACACAATAAATTAATTGTTATTTATCTATCTGTCGATCTATCTATATATCTATGTGTATTTATCGATATATCTATCGATCTAATTATCTATCTATCTATCTATTTATCTATCGATCTATCTGACTGGCGTGGTGAACGGGGAGGGGTGAGCTGTATTTTGATATTAATATTTAAAACATGTCAATCACATCAAACTTGTTGACCGATCAATTGCACCGGAAGAATGTCTGACAGCTAACCCGGAAGTACCTCATGTGATCACGTGTTCTAGTTAGCTGAGAAAATAGTCGGAGTTGGATTTAGGACGTCAACAGAAGGTAATCTGAAAAGGGTCTGCTCTCAAAGAGGGGGGGGGCGTCTCAAACGTGGGACGTGTAAGAACTAGCCACCCAAGTAAAGATCGTCGATCGTTCCTTTGCTAGAAGTCGTGTCTGGGAATGAACAAAAAAATACACCGCGTCTTGGTATCTCTGTTGGAATGTCTTCATTTACACAGAATCCTTCTCCCCAAGAATTGCTGAAAATCTTCCAGAGGCTGACAGCGAGCCAGGTATGTCTTTGAATAAATGTGTCTATGTTATATGTTGACACACGCACACACACACACACACACACACACACACACACACACACTAAAAGAGTTAATTACACACTAAGAAAATTTTAAGAACACACACCTCGACGATCACGGAACATAAATAGGCTGCAACAAAATAACTTGGGTATCAGATAGCGAAGAACCTCCATAGACATTTAGTGCCACATACACACATTCAGATGAACCCTTCGTCACATACATACGCAGTATGCCCATGCAGTGTATATACAACATATGCCATGTTATTACCCGATTATATAATACCGGTAAGGTCGCCTCAGGCAATTAGCAATAATCTAACCCTTTTTACAATTTGGATATCTTCAAGTCCAAGATAAACAAATTCCTGATAAACTGCCCCCTTAATAATCCATTTATCAAATCTCCGTCACTAACGATTACTACGATATTATCCCATTGATTACTGTACATGCAATAACACTTATCCTCGAGTGACCTCCGGACCTTGACAAGTGGTGACTCCCATGTAAAAAAAAAAACATATATATATATATATATATATATATATATATATATATATATGTATGTATATATATATATATGTGTGTGTGTGTGTGTGTGTGTGTGTGTGTGTGTGTGCGTGTGTGTGTGTAAGGTCGCCTCAGGCAATTAGCAATTATCTAACCCATTCTCAAAGAGAGGAGGCAAAGCCTGGGAGTGTAGACATCCTAGAACTACACAAAACTAAACTCCCATTACAAGATCAACAGGGACCGGATCATTACAGGAATGATTTAATCTCTGTTGATTTGGGGAGGGGACAAGATAAAAATAACCTGCTGGAAGGGAGAGACGCAGAAAAAGGCGCGCATATATGTGGCTGAGAAACAATGATATATTTGTTATTAAATCCCAACAGAATTTTCTAAAGGTTTAGCGAAGCCGATGTCAGTCGAATTGACCTGACCTTTTCACCTCTCAACCTCGACTGCATAAACGACGTGGTTCGCTGGTGTGTGTGTTGACATTTTGAGACAATAATGCCACTGGCTTTATTTTACTTGCATTCTATCGAGGACAAGGAAATACGGGTAGGATTTAAATGTGGAGACCTCAAGTGCTACCGCAGAATGTGCTTTATCATTCTGCTATAGTTCTATCCTTCGTCACATGAAGCGAGAACCTCCGTTGTGGCGTTCAGTAATGGTCGCACACTACATTAAGCTGGACCTTGCGTCAGGTGCAGACAAACGTACATCAGTAAGGTGCAGGTAAACAAATGCAAGTATACAGTGAGAAAGTAATGTAACATGGCCGTTACCTTTTTAATCTTGTCATTACAGTTCCAACCTCTCGGATTCACACACTGTCCGGCATGCTTTTTAACAGGCATGAGGAGAAAACGAATGAACACATATCCAAGGCAATGGCGGAACCCATAGAGGAAGACTCCAGTGGATCAAAAATGGATGGTAACGTTCAATGCTGCTAAGACTAAGCTCGTTTCCTTTAATAATTACAAGAAACCTCCTCAGCCAAGAATATCTATAGCTAAAGATACATTATCCGAGATACTTCGTTCAAACTCCTCGGCTTAAGAAATACATCGAGAGCATTGCCAAGGCTGCTGCGAGGAAAGTGTACTTCCGTACTAGAAAGTTACTTACGCCCGAAAATATCCTGTACCTCTAAAAGACCACCATTCGCCCATGCATGGAGTATTGTTCTCACATTTTGGCTGGTGTATCTGCTGCTAATCTCTCACTCCTGGACAGGATTCAAAAGAGAGTCGCCAACTGGATAGGTCCTGAACTGTCATCTAAGCTTCAGCCTCTGTCCCATCGACGAACTGTTGCATCCCTCTGCCTGTTTTACAAGTATTTTAATGGTAGATTCTCTGACGAACTACAGGTCATTGTACCCCCCTCGACGTAGATACTCCCGACAAACCCAATAAGCAGCAAAATCCCACCCCTACACAGTAGAGATCTCTAGATGTAAGAAGGCCTTCTACTCTAATAGTTTCTTTCCTAGAACTGCTAGACTTTGGAATTCCCTTCCGGGTTCCTGCTTCTCCAACTATATTGACATGCAGAAGTTCAAGTGTTATGTGAACAGACATATTGCTGCTCAACTCCCTATATAGTACCCCTGCAACTTATGTCCCTGATAGTAGCCCTCTACATCAAAGTGGCACTGTGTCTTGTTTGGAAAAAAAAAAGTGACAAACAAATAATAATAAAAAGTCTGACTCTGCTTTTTTTTCTGTTCTAACACCGTTACTTTCTAAACAATGCCTGCTCCTTGTTTTTTACTGTTCATTTTGTTCGCCGTGAGATTAACAAAACCCTGCCATCTCGACACCAGCTTAAAAGTCTCGCCGCCACCATCATCTTCCCAGTGCTTACTTTGTTTTCTCTCGACCTGGGGTATTTTTCTCTCCATTTCGTGTGAGCCAAGCTCGCGCACACTTGCTAATTAGCATTCGGGATTTAACGACTGCTTCTGCTAATACTTTCGCTAGTCAGCTATCCTTCGGCTGCTGCTGCTGCTGATCTTCTCACAAGCGCCCTGTTACAGAAGTATATGGGGATCAAATGGAGTCGGAACTAACCAGCAGCTGGTATCGTCAATAATCTGTAAACGGTTCGGTCATGGCCTAGAGTGCCAAGCAAGTGCTTCGATGGATCCCTAATTATAAAAAAACAAGGAGAGGAAGACCAAACATGAAGTGGGAGCAAGTACAGAAGCTGAAGGGATCCTGCACGCCGGAGTTCTTGAGTCTAATTAGGAGAAAGAAGGTTTATCCGAAAGGTCGAATGTCAATTCAGATAACTGAAAAAGGCAAAGAAGAGGGCGTGGCATCACGCCTTTATGAAATGACGAAAAATAAGGCCTGTAATCTGGTGTCGCTAGTCGGCGAATGCCAGTGCAGCGATATATTTATCAGTATAGAGAGGTAGATAGGTCGAGCTGTCTTACCAAGCTGTGGGTGTACGTGAGTGGAGTGGGCAGATATCTCAGCAGATGCTTGTCATGCTGAAGCGGGAGGCGGAGATTTCGGCCAGACAGCTGCAACCAATCAAAATTGTCAACAGCAATAAAAATATATAACTCACACACACACACACACTCTCTCTCTCTCTCTCTCTCTCTCTCTCTCTCTCTCTCTCTCTCTCTCTCTCTCGATAAGTCTAAAATGTTTCCAACCTCTTCTCCCTTTCTCTCAAGCATATTATGAAAATCGATGTACATTTAAAGCTGGGCGTCTGTTTATCGTAAAGAGATCTAGACACTAACAATTAAAACATTTAAATATGTCAACAAGAGTTAAATTCGCAGAATCTTCGATTATATCATGCGTCGATGGGTCAATTATCGTTTTAATCGATAAAATAACTGAAATATAAAAGAACGTAAAGAAAATAACTTCATTTTTCTCGGATATTTTCTGGCGTAGTAAACATTTAAAAAAAAAGGCGGGGAGGGGGGGCACAAAATAAATATGCAACAACTGCCCGCCTTGGAACACTGCTCAGCTGACGTTGCTTCCCGGTCTGCTACAGTATGGCAGCCTTCAAGTCCGATGTAAACAAGTTGAACCGTCCCCTTAAGCAATCAAATTCTGCCCAACTTACACCATTAACAACTACTACACTACCGTGTTACATTCATTAACCCTTATCCTTCAGTGGCCTTCGAGCCTTGATAGTTACTCCTTGTAAAATAAAGGCCAAGATAGTTACACTCTCTCTACTTAGATAAGTTTTGTGCGTGTGTGTATGTTTTAATTTATTTTAAAGCGTTTTTAATTCAATAAAAAAAACTGATGTCGAAGACTTCCTGTTAGAATGAAAAAAGATAATGACAGGCGAACATGGGATTCTTCCAGAATCGCCGAAAAATCAAAAATTAAGCAGAAACGCCGCGTATAAAATACGGTTGAATATAGAATTTTCGTCCGATTAGTGACAGTTATTTAAAACTTATGCAGGTAGGTAAAAAAAAAAAAAAAAAAAAGGAATAGATGTATTTTGGTGCTAATGCAGAGAGTGATCCGCGCTATTTTTTTAAATCGTATTTCCACGTTTAATTAAAGTTTTATGATGTTTTTTTTTTTTATTCAATTGTAAGGTTACAGAATAGGTACAAAACACCCTCCCCTCCCCTCCCCTCCCCGTGTTAAGAATGGCTTTTTAAATAATAACGTTATTATTTCAGCACTGATCACTCTCTGCATGAGTACCTGTATTTTATAAGCTGTATTGCCGATATTTTATTCCGCACAGTCTGAATAAAGAAAAAAAGGAAGGGTTTTCCCATAATGCAACAGTTTATATCTAGCCGCGAATTCCAACAATATTTCTGTTTAATTTCCCGTGTTTTAGCGCTTTTCGAGGTTTCATTGGGTCACATGTCGCTATCTTTTTTTTTTTTTTTTTATTCTAATACTGTCTGTGACACCACTTTAATTATTGAATAAAAAATGCTTTTAAATAAGTTAACACACAAAAGAAACGTATCCAGTAAGGTATAAAGATAAAATACCTTTGGTAAAAATTATTTCTTCCATCTTTGTTGTTTTTTTTTTATTTATTATTATTTTGTTGTTGTTGTTGTTGTTGTTTTTATTTTTTTTTTTTCGCCCTTCTCTTCTTGCTCTGTTAACTACACCACAAAATACCCCAAGTTAAAAAACGACCCTGGTGTCTAACTCTGCCCCGTGGGGAGGCATAGTAAATAGGTACACCACAAAATACCCCATTTTTTTTTTTTTTTTTTTCAATATGAATTAAAACTTTTCACAGAATTTAAAGACACCGTTGAAATTTTCCTTTGATTGTATCTGGAGTCACTAGGAGCAATTCTCTTTTAGGTTCATAAAATAACTGAAATATACTAAAACGTAAAGAAACGAAATTCATTGAAAATAGAGATTTGGTGTATATGTGTCGGAAATAGGAAACCACACAATTACTTCTATTAATAATAGAGATTTAATAAATATGTGTCTGAAACCGGAAGTATACTATTGCTATTAATAATGGAGATTTGGTGTGGGTGAAATAAGAAACTCAACAATTACTTCTATTAGCTTGGTGCAAAAATAATGCCGTTTTGGGGCTTTCAATTTCAAAAGATCATCGCTCTTTTCATAAAAAGTGTGTCTGTAACCGGAACCGGAATTACTTTTCTTAATAATATAGATTTGGTATACGTGTCTTTTACATAAACAAAACTACACTAATACTTTTTTTTAATAATGGAGATTTGATATATGTGCGTCTGAAATAAGAAACTACACAATTGGTTCTACTAATATATATTATTTTAATTGGAATTCATTATTGAGACGAGTATGATTTATATTAATTTATTGCAGACTATTATTCTCATCTTTATTAATTGTTGTTTCACGACGTTTCGGGCAACTATTCCTCTGGCCTTTATCAGGTGGTAACCGCGATGGATAGGAATTTTGAATCTCTTAACTGCATTCTCAGCAATCACTGCCATCCGTAGTTGTTGTCGTCTCACCACGTTTTGGCCAAGCAAGCCTCTGGCCGGCTTTGGGTAGGATTGAAACCGCTATCTTCAGACAATGCTCATCTGGAACCATAGAGATTCAACGTCTCTATCAACTGCGCCACGAGATTTGGTATATGTATGTGTGAACCGGAACTATAATATTACTTTTATTATTAATGGAGTGTTAGTATATGTGTGTTTGAAACCAGAACTATAATATTACTTTGTTTAATAATAGAGATTTGGTATATGAGTGTCTGAAACCAGAATTATAATATCAGTTACTAATAGTAATATAGTACATTTGTTTGAAACCAGAACTATAATATTACTTTTATTAAAAGTGACGATTTGGTATATGCATGTCTAAAAAAAGTAACTACACAATTATTTGTTATTATTATCTGAAACCGAAATTATACAATTACTTTTATTAATAACTAGCAGGAGTACCTAGCATTGCCTGAATGTGTGTGGGTGGTGTAGCAGGGAATCTAAAAAAAAAAATGTGGTAATAGCGGAGAGGGGGGGGGTCAAAACAACAGTAGGTAGTTTGGGTTGAGAGAGAGGTGTTAAAAAAAAAGTGGTAGTAGGCAGGCAGGCTAGAATCCATAATGCGGAGGAAAAAAAGAAGGTTCAAATGAAATATAACGTCTTAGACAATGCCTCTATGGCAACACCGGAAATCGGGGATACTGAAATTAAGGCTAGCTAATTGAAAGGAAACGATGAACTGCGAAAACATTGGCGAAAAAAAGCGACTGCACCTTGTGGAAAATTGCCCAGTTGAAGGTGAAGCAATTCATGTTTTTGGCTAATTTTTTTATACTAGTCGTCTGAAAGATTGAAATTGAAAACTATCTTAGTTTTGTTACATTTCGATGCATATGTTGGAGGCCTTTGCGAGACATACAAACACACACACATTTATATATAGATGGAGATTTAGTATGTGTGTGTCTACCACCAAAACTATACAATTACTTCTATTAATAATAGAGATTATGTATATGTTTGTCTTAAACCAGAACTATATTTTTACTTATTAATAACTAGCGGGGGGTACCCGGCGTTGCTCGGGTGTTTGGAGGTAAATCAAAACTCCGGGGGGAGTGGGGGGGTAAAATATAAAAAAAGTTTTGGTAGGTGAGTATGAGGATCGAACCCGAACCCTTGAGACGAAGTTGGAAATTAAAGTGTGAAAAAAAGAAAAAAATGTGTGACGTTAACCATTGGGCCACCATGAGATACTAACGGAAACACGTCTGAACTTATTTAATTACTTACATTTGTCAGGTGCACGTTTTAATGACTTAATGAGGTCAACTTTGACTGCGGGGTATTTCATTTACTGTGAGAACGCTTTTTTTTATTTTTCCAAATTGTTGGGGGGGGGAGACCAGCTCCCCTTGTCCAAATTGAATAGCAATTGTCTGATGTAAGGAAAATATTTCCACATTGATCAAAGCTGATTGCTTTCGGACATTTCCGGCGATAGCCGGAAAATACCGCTAGAATGAGTGACGCTTTTATTATACAGCAAAGCCTAATCCACATGCGGCGAGCAACAAATGTTGAATATTTATCTTCCCGAAGTTGAGCAAATTAAATAGACAGGCGAGCTCCGTTGTTAACTCTTAAGTTTTAAGAAGTTGCGAGCGGACCGAGCGCTTCTCTGAAAAAAGCCTTTCTTGGACATACACAAAAAGCGAACATACATACACACATTTTGGCTTTTATATATATATATATATATATATATATATATGAAAATTAAATCTATATGGTGTCTGAAACTGGAACTGTACAATTACTTCTATTAAGAATGGAGATTTGGTATATGTGTGTTTGAAACAGGAACCATAAAATTACTTCTATTAATAATGTGGATTTGGTGTATGTGTGTCTGAAACGGGAACTATACTATTACTAACTTGTAATGGTTTGTTAATTGACTAATCCTATTTTATACTAATGCAGCATCATCAATGCTTAATTCCTGAAAGTGCAGCATAGTGTAGTATATGTTCTGTTGTCATGATAGCATTTTCCTAGGCATTACTTCCTTTTTTATTTTAGGAGGAGGGAATATTTTGATATGTTCTGTTGTCATTAAAATTTTTATTAAGCATTTAACTTTTTTTTATTTATAACATTGTAGTATGAACTGTTGTTGTGTAGTAATCTCCCCAGGCATCACATTTTTTTAAAAGGAGGCAGTGTAGTATCTGTTTTAGAGAAATAAAAGACAAACAAAGTTTAAGAAATAAAAAAAAAAATGTCATGTTGTATTTATTTTGGAATATTTACATTAATGCATTAAATTTGAGTAAATTGGTAAAATCCGACGGAGACACTTTCTCGCCGTGCATTCTTTTTTGGTTTGACCTATACTGCATTTCAAGATCGTCCACCCAGTCGTTATCTTCATCTTGTCTCCGAAGGAGAGACTTGCGTTTTTTTAGCGTATCGTCCTGAATAATTCCACAAGCCAGCTCCAAACAGCTCAGTGCGTCGTCATTATTCACAGATGGTTTATTGATGCTGTTGTCTTCCTTGCTATGATGCGCCGGAGGTGATACTCGAACATTAATGGGGCTATTTTTCATAGGTAATTTTCTAACAGGGGTGGAAGGCGTGGAGTTGGGAGAGTATTGTTTAAGTACAGTGTTATGATTGACTTTCATTATCATGTATTTTTTATTAGAATGGGGAGATGATTTTATCATAACTGGAGTTGTATACGACACACGCACTCTGTGAATACAGTCATCTTCGCATGCCAAAGACTTTATGGTTTCAGCAGGCAATCTTGATATCTTAACTGATTTCATTCTTGCCGGTATATACAACTGAGGCAGCATGACACGCGGCTGGAGAAATGCATATTTTTTTTGTTTCACTCTACTAACGTGGACCCGTCCTTTTATCTTGTATGCCTGTGGTTTTTTGGCTTCTTTTATGACCGAAACCCACCTCCCCATTTTAAAAGGACGGCAAATCTCCACGATCTGTTTCCGCTGCGCTGTCGGAAAATGGTTACTTAAGTCATGTGTCCTATAAGATTTCTTCTGAGACGGGGAAGAGTTCATGTGCGTCTTCGGCTTGTTTAGCCGGGCATAAACAATTGGCTTCGACTGCGGTGAGATTACCGGTTTTGTATTGACTGTTTCCGTTTCAATTGCAACGTCCTTATTTGAAACCACTTTGTGCTGAACTGGCGTGCTTACGTCTTTCTCGCATTTGCAAGACGACTTTGGTGTCGTCAAGTTTGCTATATTGCTGCCCCTTGTCTCAGCCTGATCGTCTTTGCCTGATTTGTCCTTGTGTGGGCTTCCCCAATAATCTAAAGCCTGGGTTTTGTCGTCCTTCAAGGAGAATATAGAGTCAATTTTTAATGTCATAGGCAAATCTTCATCTACATTAATTTCGTTTTTTTGCAATGGCAATGCACTACTTGAGGAAATTTTCTGTTCTTTCTGTTTTGCTAGCAATAAGCTATGCATTGGTAAATTACTGACTGATGTCGTAGTTGTGGTGCTAGTTTGCGTCGAGTTACACAATGGCGTCTTAGCATTTACAACTGTGCGTGATTCTCCTGACTGGAGTTTCCGCAACAGTTCTGCCTTTATAATGGGAAGAACACCTTTGCCGTTGGACATATTTGTTGATGTTTGTCCGTTACTGTTCGGGGGCACTGACTTGCAAATTATTTTAGTAGGCTGGCCGAGCTGCGTACTTGCTGAGTTATTGATCGGCATCAATTTAAAATACGGCGCTGTACTACTGTTGACCAGGTTTAGCTTCACAAACTGTGTACCCGACAAATTCTGTCCTTCTCCTTTAGTTCCAGAATTGTTTGAGTTTGGTACTTTTATAAGATGTGTCCCACTTATCGCTGGGTTCGACAACTTGACTAGCTGAGCACTTGGCAAATTTGATAGCTTGACAAATTGTGAATTTGTCGCTCCCTGATTCACCAAAGTAGCAATTCCTGTAGTTTCTGTAGCTTGGTTAGTCAAAGAGACAATTGGTGAAGAGTTTTGGGTAGTTAATGGTACTAATTGTGGCCTGGTTGTAGCTTGATTAGGCAAAGGAACAATATGTGTACCTGGAGATACTTGACTACCAGACGTTACAACTTTCGCATTAATTAGTGCCTGGCTAGTGAAAGTCAGATTTTGTGAACATTTTTGAGCCGGGCTTGTGACTGTGATAAACTGAGTACCTGATAATGGTGTGCCTGAACTCAGTTTAATGAATTGAGTTCCTTTTGGAATTTGTGCAGCCAGTGAGGATAACTGTGTGCCAGGTGGGAACGGAGTAGTCAACTTGAACAGTTGTGAACCTTTCGGAATTTGAGTGGATAGTGTAGTTAGTTGGGTGTCAAATGATGGCGAACTTGTCAATTTGACAACGTTCGTAGTTGTTGACGTCGTACTCAGGAGCGACACAAGTTGTGGGACACTCTGCATTTTACTGGCTAATGTGACATGTTGAGTAGTTGTTAGTGTTTGATTCGATACTGTGACAAGTTGTGTGACATTCTGAGTGTTTCTGGCTACTGAAATAAGTGGAGCGACTGCTGGTGTTTGACTTACTAGTGTGATAACATTCTGAGTTTTATTGGCTAGTGTAACGAGTTTCGTAGTTGTTGGTAACTGACTATCAGGAACTTGAGTTGTTGACTTACTTGTCGGCGACACCAGCTGCATATTAGAGGAAGATACTACATTAGATAAAGCAATACCTGGAACACTAGATGAAGCCGGTGTCTGTGACGGTAAGGTGATAACATGTCTGCCATTAATTAACGACACTGGTACCTTAATTAGATTGGTATTTTTGATTGCGGCGTTTAAGTTCAAAACTGCAGACGTTGGATTAACCTTAGCAGCATCAGCCGTGTTGTTAGCGTCATTAAATTCTTGTTTCACTTTATGGACATTCGAGATGAGATTCAGTTTAACTGCGTCGGAATTAATATCCTTCATCAAATTGATTGGTAGCTTCAGAAGAGAAGAATTATCGGTTGTGTCTGAATCGTTCTCTTTCCCTTCTCCCAGACCATTAACTAATTTGGAGTCATTATTTGCTGCATCCATTTTCGCACTATTGGACTCGTTATTAGCCAAACTGCCCAACTTTAGAAATTGTACAGTGTCATCGACTTTCACAAAGTTGGTTTTCTCTTGACTTTTCTGGGGAGACTTCAGATCTACACCAGCAGAGGTGGTTGTCAGTGGGCTGGCAGTGTCAGAAGTCGATGAAACGATTCCAGAATCTTCTTGTGTATCATTGTTGTCTGATATTTTTGTCACCGGGTCATCTTTCTGGAGATTGGCATTCATGGCTTCGTTTGCAGAGTTCATACTTGAAATTGTTGTTATTGAATGAGACGAGGTTACGGTAGGTGAAAAATGACTGCATGCTCCTGACGGCATCATGAGTTGTATTGTTTTTATATTGTTAACAGGAGGAGATTTATTTATTGAGAAGTCTGTTTTCGATTCCTGAAGATCATTTGTGGAAACTCTTGCAGCAGATGGTGAAATGTTCATTGGTATGTTATGATAAACCTGATTTGGATTTAATTTCTTTGCAGTGTCTGCCGACAGAGTAGCATGTTGATCTGAATTCCCTGCCAACAACGACGAGCAAACAGTGGAGTTCATCGTCCCAGCCACTGAACTAATGCCAGCCGACAGGGTAAAAGTATTTTCTGAAGTAGCTGAAGAGGTTGATATTGGTATAATCTTAACCAATAATGAACCTGGCATATTCGGATCAGGGATGGAGACAAAAGTACATGGAGAAGGCGATGAGTCTGAAATGGATGTGGATGTTAAAGAAAAAGGAGTTCCGCTAGTGTTTGAATCTGTTTTCTTTATATAGACTAACGGACTATCTATTGATGACGTGAGAGTTGGTGTTGGCTGCCAAATTTTATGAACAGCAGCAGTATTGTTTGAGGGAGTGAAAACTGGGGTCGACGTAGGCCTCGTTAAAGCTGATGTAGAAGAGGTCACATTACTCATTAAGGACATCTGATCTGTTTCCTTTTTGATACCAGATACTGGGTTTTGTGGCAGTAAACCGGTATGTATAATCGGAACCTTTGTCGTAGAAAGAGTAGTGGAAGAGGTGCCGGTTTCAGTCGTGGAGAACAGTACACAAGGGGCCATTTGCGGAGAATTAGAGTTGTTAGCCAAACCAATGTTCACGAGCTGACTGATATGACCGCTGGAAAGCACGTTAGACTGGACATTTGCAGTTAATCCTTGTGATGTATCTGATGTGATTACTGGACCAAGCAAATTGGGGTTTGAAATTTGGACCTTGGGAATGGACTGGCCTGTATCAAGCACTGGTTTTATCACATTGGTGGAAGCCGGAAGGAAAGACTGAACTGATGGAGCAGCAACATCTTGGACCAGTTTTGTGTCCAAGTAAGTAGATGGAGTGATCACAGTGCTGTTCGTATTTAATGATGTTGAAGGCTTCTGAACCAAAATTCTATCTGACAATGAAGAGTTGTGGCTTTTATTCACACATGAAATGGGAGACGTAATGGAGTTCGTCGTAGCTGTGAGTGGCTTCTGACAGGCCAGATTAATTGATGGAGTTGATAAAGAAAGTACTGGAGTTGTATGATGAGAAGAAAAAGGAGGATAAACTGTTGTGATGGTTTGTGAAGGGGTCACTGTGACAGCTCCCGGAAGATTGAAAGGTTTCCCAGTTGGGTTATTGGAGACCAAACCTGAAAGAGAACCCGAATGGATCAGAGATTTCAAATTCAACGATGACAGAGGCAAGGATGTCCTTATTATATACGTGTTACGGGGAGCTGAAGGGAAAGGGTTTTCCTTGTAACTTGTCACAGGTAACCACTTCAAACCCTCCGGAGGTTTTGGCATACTGGGCACAGCAATTGAAGAAATTTTCCCCAAGTTGCCTGACACAACTTCGGATTTGATAATTCGTTTCTTCCACAATGCGTCAAACGATCCTTTGGAGCAAGGTTGGTGACCTTTTACGAATATCTCTTTGACTTCTCGACCATTTTCATCAAGCAGACCAAGTGTGAGATTTTCATTCGGATCGAACGGTTCGCAATCAATTTCTATATCACTCTCAGGTTCAGTGTCCGTAGAGCTATCGTCCGATTTGGCAGATTCCACTCCTGGAGCGAGATCCAAGAACATCTGACCATGGACATTCTTGGTGTATAATTTAGAGTGATCTCCCTTTGCTAAGGCAGCTGCTTTTAAGGAGTCAGCCTTGGAACTCATTTTCACGGATTCAGTTTTTCTGAAAAGAGAAAAGAAAGAAAAAAAATGTTTATTAATATTTTAGATGACAATTAATTATCATATTATTTGGATTCTTCAATGTGACTTCCACATTCTTCAAAAAACACCTGAAGAACGTTTTCGATTTTTTGAGATGAAGATTGATTATTCAGAATCTTCAGATTGCTGCCCTTATTTTGAGTGTCGTTTGCACATTTCCATCTATGTAACCTTCTTTAGGTATATTTTGTCGAACTCGGGAATTTTGATGGACCCATGGTTAGAGTATTTGGAAAAAGTCAATCGTAAAATGTTTGGAACAACTGTTCCCTTTATTTTATGAAGAAAAGGTCTGGCATAATTTACTTTATACTAGAGAAGAACATTGTTAATAGCATTACAAGTTGATTTTTTCTTTTTAGATAATTGTTATTTTATCAACTTTCATGAAAAGAGCTATGTAAAAGATACTTAAAACCGTTTGAATTATGCGAATACCATCAATAGTTTAAAAGTTATGAGAATTTTAAGTGCCAAAATTTATGCTTTTCTGTGGACATTTTTCTGTAGAAAAAGTGGGCTAAATTACGGACCTCAACATTTCAAGAAATTCGGTAATTTCGCCATCATTTATTTATTTTTCAAGCTATTCTCATGAAATTTGGCAGTCTTATGTAAAATTGTGTGCTCTTTCTGATTATGCAGTCAAATCCAATGTATCTCTTTACCATAAGCCATGAATTATAAACTCAGATGTACAAATTTCAAATTTTTTTTTAAACTGGTGCATGGTATCATACAGTGGGTGTCTATTTATGAACAAAACTAAGTATTATAGTGGTATTTAAATATAGCTTTATTGTGAATAAGCATTTTCCTGCCTCCTCACCACAGGAGAGCTTAATCTGGGGTGTAGCCATTGAATGCCTAAAGAGCATTCATGGCCGGTATTTACTACTCCCCTCAAAGAAAAAAATGGAGTAGATATGAATTAATCTCAGAAATAAATCAAAGAAAATTTTCATATAGATTTTGGATTTCTGTAAAAAATGGAAATTCCCATAGTCGACCAGAATTTATGCATTTCGGGACCAGTTCAATTGTTAATTTTGTTAATCCTCTCTATCTGGCACAAAATATACCCCTATTTTCTGCGATGAAACCCTAAATCATACTTTACATAAATCCTCGATGTAACTTTGACAGTGCCAGGAATCCTGATAAGCAACAACTATATATTCACCAGTTGATGGTAATTTTTGTCATTTCTATTCTGTTTTACTGAAAATTCAATTATGTAAACAAAGAAATAAAACGGTAATTTTTTTACCTTGTTTCTACCTTAACATTTAAAATTACTTCTATAGGTTTTAAGGTATGCTGAAAACGAATATCGCATTTAAATTTCTGCAAATAAATAAGGATATTAAGCAATGTCATTTCTTATGTTATCGCTGGTGGTCATCTTGATACACGCAGGCGCAACCCCGAGAAACTATGCACAAACGCGCATACCAAGATGGCCACCAGCAACAACGTAAGAAATGACATTGCTTAATATCCGGAAAGCTACTTATTTGCGGAAAATTTAAATGTGATATTCGTTTTCAGTATACTCGAAAACCTGTAAAGGTAGTCATTTTAAAGAAAACTGTTAAGGTGGAAACAAGATAAAAATTTACAAAATGCATCACAATGAAATTCTTTATCGAACCGCCTAATTATTCGTGTTATTATTATTATTTAGATATCCTCAGTTAAAAAAAAAAACGGGTTTGTTTTACAGATTCGAAAAAATAGTCTTGACAATGAATTAAAAATAAATTCAAGTTTCACAATATCTTTTTTTATTTAATTGTTAAGTAAAAGTACAGAATAGTTAACAAAAAATACCCTTCCTTCCCCATGTTAAGAATGGGTTTCTAAATAATAACGTTATTATTTCAGCATGGTAGTATAAGTGCACAAGTACCTTTTATTTGTTATGCTTTTTTGTTTTTTTGACCGCTAAAAAACACAATTCTACCTTAAGTACAAATAAGTAGTTAAACGCATGTACTTAGTACATTTTGTTGTTTTTAACGCTTTTAGTGCACGTGTACTGAAAGCGTTAAAAACAACAAAATAGTATTGTTTGGAAATCAAATTTGAAAAACCTGAAAATAATTTTTTTAAATTGATGAACTCAGAATAAAAAATGACTAGTCTAGTAAGACGAAAGCAGAAACGGTTTTCTATTTTTAAGAGAATGCTTTAGTCAGCTCAGTGCATGACGCGCTTAGCGATCGTTTTTCCGTAAACGAATTTGATTTCTATAAAAGATAACATTTGAAATAAAATTCTGCGCAATTAATAATTATCAAATATTTACATATTATACATGAAAATAATTCTGAAACTATTATTTATATGAAAATGGATGATATATGCAGATTTATCTCATCAATTTTGAAATATTCTTCGTCAACTTTGCTTGGTCGTAACTTTGCTTCCTATCGTCGTAAAAATAAAAATCAAACACCAGTAGAGATAGACTTCTTTGTTTATATAGCCTGTAAAATTTCAGTCATATCCAATCAAATTTAACCCTGCGCATGTGTCCCCAAACGTAACGTATAAAATGAAAACATTGAAAAAAGTGTTTCCGTTTTTGTCGTCATTTTTTTACCAATTTTTCATTTTTAACCAGTAGCATAAAAACATTGAATGCATAAAAGAAAAATAAATTAACATCATTGGAATGCTTATTTTATTCTCTTTCCATCAATATAATTCTTTTAATATCTGACCAACAAATAAAAAAGATATGACTTATTGAAGCACATTAGGTATGTAATATTGCCGATGTCCACGAAAATACAGCATATGCTTGTAATGCTATTGTTAAATCCAATTATTTTTCATATTATTTGGATTTTTCGAACTATTGTTCTAATCTTGAACGTTATTTTCACAATGTTTTGATTAATTTAACTTCCCACCTTCTCCAGGTGTACTGTGTCAAACTCGAGATCTTTCTGCCTAATTCGAGGGAATCTGCATGAAATTTCGCAAGAACCCATGACAAAGTGAATTAAATACTTGGTAAAATTCAGTTGCTAGTTACATTCTTCTGGAGGCTGAACGTTCAACCCTCAGTGCGGGCGACACTAAAAAATACAATTGTGAATTACTTAGGACTTCTACCCATTCATGGCTGATGGAACAAGAGCATGCTACCCTTGTGGATTAAAATAAAAGGCACCGCTTGTAATTCCGTGCAGATTCCCCACGTTTAACAAGATCTGCGTTTACGATTATGCGTGTGCCTGCATGATCTCTATTAACACATCATGATGATTATGATCACAGTCGAAACTATATATTTATTACCTTAAGTAATATGCGTATATCAAAAATATATGCAAATAAGCCATTTTATGTCTTGATAGACCATAGATATAATTGGTAATGGTGTCTGTGTAATGATTCTATAATTACTCTATCCTAATTAAAGCACTGTTCGACAGAAAGTCCTCTCACCATCCCTGGTCAAGACCAGGAAGATATATACACATTATAACTATATTGCTCTGACTCTCTTCTTAAGTGGGCCATACACTCATAGGCATACAATTACCTTTCCACTTCCCAATTCAAAAAATAATTTCTCCCTACAAATATCCCAGTTATTCTCATTGGCTGAAAACAATTATTTCAGAATAAACACCTTCTTACAAAAAAACGAACATGTCAGACCTTTACAAATATGGCTGCTCTCTATACATGAAACAATAGTGTGCAGTGGCAAGTAAGAGCCAAAGGAAACCTAGTAACTTGGAAAAAAATAAATTGTTAATTTAAAAAACCTTTTAGATTTATTTACATATATATATATATATATATATATATATATATATATATATATATATATATATATATATATATATATGCATTGTACTAATATGAATGAAAAGCCTCTATAACGTTTCTGAATTCTTTAAATGGATATTATTTGGAATCTTAGAATTACAGTTCTCATCTTGAGCGTCTATTTTCACAATGTTTTGGTCAATGTGAGCTATGACCTTCTTCAGGTGTATCTTGTCAAACTCGGGAATATTTCGGTTAAACTTAGAAATCTGAGTGGACCCATAGCACAGTGGTTTAAGTAGATAGAAAAAATCAATTGAAAAATGATATTCTTCTGAAGGTTTAAGGTTCAATTTTAAGTGTGAAAAGATGGAGATCTTAAGATTCCAGTTTCTTTTCATATCGTACATAAGGCCTTTGTATTTTGTTATCTTTTCCCCCAAAGCTCTGTTAAACCAGCATTGTTAGGGACATTTACTTCAACTAGGGTTGCTACTTTCTCTTTTCTGTCCCATATTACTAAATCAGATTTAACAGCTCTGTTTTCTAGATACGTAGCTGTAGGAATTTCATAGTCATAATGGTTGGTGTATGACTTATTTCCAACTGTTCTTCCTGGTAAACATGTTTCCACAACTTGCTGCTACACTGGATAATCTCTCCATATGGAAACCGAAATGCAAAAGAAGACAAAACCATCTTCGTTTCAGCCTAACACGAACGATTACAGGGAAAATCGAATTTCGCAAAGTGTCGTTCTGGTATTTTATAAATTGCTTTCTAGTTCCCGTTAATTAAAAGTTGTTTGATTCATTCTGGTGTCAAAATAAACATAAAATCATTATCTTCTCTCTCTCTCTCTCCCTCTCTCTCTCTTTCTCTCTCTCTCCTCCTCTCTTTACCTATCTTTCTATCTCTTTATCTATCTTATTCTCTCTCCAGCTATCTACCTCTTATTCTGTCTCTCACGCGCAATGCCAGATGTTCATCCACTATTTCACTCACTCCAACCGAGAGATCTTTTTTAAAATTTTAACTGTTTCTTTGAGAGCAATTGTTTGTATTTCTCTAGCACTAGTTTCACAGGGTATATTCGACACATAGTTTTTGAAACTCTTTTTCATATCCAGTTGCTCCTATAATCATTGAAATGATGGAGACCTTTTTAAGATTCCAGTTTCTTTTCATATCGTTTAACAGCTCCGTTTCCTAGGTACGTAGCTGTAGGAATTTCATAGTCATAATGGATAGTGTATGATTTATTTACGGTAAATTAAAAGTTGTTCGATTCATTCTGTGGTCAAAATAAACATAAAATCATTATCTTCTCTCTCTCTCTCTCTATCTCTTATTTTCTCTCTATTTATCTATCTATCTCTTATTCTCTCTCTATTTATCTCTTATTCTCTCTCTTGCGTGTGCTGGCTCTCTCTTCCTCTGACTCACATATTTGCTTTCTTTGCTTTCAACAGGTAGTTTTTAAAATTCTTTTTCATAAATCCAGTTGCTCCTATAATTATTGGAAAGATGGAGATCTTCTTCAGATTCCAGTTTCTTTTCATATCGTACATTAGGCACAGAGATGTAACATTGCGGTGATGGGACAGAGGTTAGAGCTTAGTTGACAATGTGGGACCTATTAGATTGAAACGATGGAGATACTTTTCATATCATGCATAATACCTTGGTATTTCGTTATCTTTTTGCCTCTTAGCTCCGTTAAAGCCAGCATCGTTAGGCACATTTACTTCAACTAGGGTTGCTACTTTCTCCCTCTTGTTCCATATAACTATATCAGGCTTAACAGTTCTGTTTTCTAGGCATATAGTTATAGGAATTTCATAGTCATAATGGTTGCTGTATGACTTATTTCCAACTGTTCTTCCTGGTAAACATGTTCCCACAACTTGTTGTTACACTGGATATCCAGTTCTTTACATATTTTCCAGTGGAGAAATTTGCACAATCCATTGTGTTGCATAGTATAATAGCCATCCCCCAATAGAACCTTATTACTGGATATCAAGTGGCTCACACTTAGAACCTGCACTTGCTGTCACTGAGACCACCCATCTTTTCAAAAGTATTAGTCATCAAACCTTGATCTTTGGCAGCCATTATCATTCTCTCCTGATTATAATGGAGCGATCCTCTTTTTAGCGAGTCTACAGAGCCTTCTTTATATATTCCTGAGATAATTCATCCAGGAAATACTTGACATGCTGTTGGTTGGCCCGTTTTTCCAGTTATCTGTAGTGGAAGGTCTTCATGTATTTTTGTCGACTCTCCTGGTCTATTTTCGTTGCAGGCTTGTTTTCTTTTTCTGACTCATTAGTAAGTCCAAAATGTTCAACCAGTTTTATGATGGAGGTAGTTCTACTGGCCCTTGTATCTTGGTGTTTATACACCATTTTAACCCAACCAGACTGAGTTACCGATATACCGGAAGTTTCTGAAAATGCTATATACCGAGTTACCACTAAACCGGTATTTTTCCGACCACATGTTTTTGTGTTGTCAGGGAGCTAAAAATAGCTACCCAATCGCTGTTTAGCCTCGATTTACTGCAAGCCTTACGTTCTGCAAGAGTTGTGAATTGTTTTGTAGACTAAAGTAGCCATGAAGCGAGCTCGTTCGACAGGTAAAAGAGTGAGACCACAAGTGTTGGATAAAATGACAAATTCTGATTCAGACGAAAATGAAATTGATCAGGAGTATGTTTCGGAATCAAGTAACGCTAGTGATAATGAATATATCAATGAATGAGAAAGTGAGGATAATTCTGATGGTAAAAGTGGGTTGGTTCAGTAGCTCAAGTCTGATAGGGTTATGGTTTGGATTATGGGAGCTCATCATGTAATGTGCGGTGCTCACAATAGTACATTATACAATTTTACTAAGATATTATATGATCTGATCACCAAAATAAATTTTTAGTGAATTTTTGAATAGGAAAAACTTCATCTTATTTTAAAATTTAATTGCTTACAATTATTTTAAATATAATTGTATTTTTGCATACAATTGATTACAATTTGTCAGATTTTTTATTGAAATATTTTAGAAATATAAATATTTTAATTTCAAATTTTATCCTTGGATGTGACATTTTAAGAAGTTTCTTAATTTTTTTAACATTACCAAAAGTAATATTTTATCCTATAATTTAGCATATATAATAATTTATCCTATAATTTGGCATGTATAATAATTTATCCTATAATTTGGCATGTATAATAATTTATCCTATAATTTGGCATGTATAATAATTTATCCTATAATTTGGCATGTATAATATTTTATCCTATAATTTTGCATGTATAATAATTTATCCTATAATGTTGCATATATAATAATTTATCCTATAATTTTGCATGTATAATAATTTGTCCTATAATTTTGCATGTATAATAATTTATCCTATAATTTTGCATGTATAATATTTTATCCTATAATTTTGCATGTATAATAATTTATCCTATAATTTTGCATAATAATTTATCCTATAATTTTGCATATATAATATTTTATCCTATAATTTTGCATATATAATAATTTATCCTATAATTTGGCATGTATAATAATTTATCCTATAATTTTGCATGTATAATAATTTATTCTATAATTTTGCTAGTCTGTCTTTTCATGTTTATTCTATTATTTGTCATGCTTGCATTTTTCAATATAATCCATGATTTTTCCAGGCATGGCTGTTAAGCTAATTAATGATTAATTAATTAATTAATCTATAACCATTTTTGACGAGTTCATAGTTTTGGAAGGATTTTTAATTTTTTTTTTTCAACATGAAATTTCTAATTCATAATTGACCAAAATATGTTTGTTTACTCATTTATAAATTCTAAATAATTTATGTGATCAAAAAATAAAACACTCCAAAATTTCCTAGGGATAATAACTATACAGTATCATAATTAAATTTAACTTAAAAATTTCCTGGGGATAATAACTATACAGTATCATAATTAAATTTAACTTAAAAATCTTATTAAAAATAAATCAATAATCCTAAAAAGAAAAAAACAATTTGATAAAAGACTAAATTTGTACATGTACCACGTACACCACATGCTAATCTCCTCTCTCAAAAAACTTAGATTCTACTTTTTATAAGTGATTACTAGAGCTATGACAACAGTATACTCTTTTCCTTGTTTTGATTCTCAGGTATATATCTATTGAAATCTTATGTGTTTTTATGTAGAGTTATGCGATCCTCAGTTGATTAACTGTGTCGGGTATACACTCGAGAGCCAAAACAATGAAAAGAATATGCTGTTGTCATAGCCCTAGCGATTACATATAAAAAAAAACATCCTGAAAATTTGGTACTAAAAAAAAAATCTATTATTTTAGAATATATGGTGAGGATTAGTTTTGCCTATAAATTTAACAGAAAATTTCATGACCAGATGTTTCTGATTGGATAATATTTAAAATCATATATGACCAAACTTTTTTTTATGAGGGAGTCACCACTTATCAAGGCCCAAAGGCCACTTGAGCAGAAGGACTAATGAGTGTATGGTAGTCACTGAGAAAATAGCGTAATGATTGTTAGTGGGTGAAATTAGATAAAATTTTATTATTTAAGGGGCCATCTCAACAAGAACTTGTTTATATTAAACTTGAAGATGGCCATGTTGTACATGAGAAAGCATCTCCTGAATATAAGTGTTCTATAAGTCGTTGGTTTTAGGAAAGCTTTGTTCATGAAATTTGGCTCTATAATAATAAATACGAAATCTGTATAAATTAAAATATATTTAAGCGTATTTCATGACTGGGCAAAGCCGAGAGAAGTGCTAGTTTTTTCTTCTATTTTTAGTTTTCAATTATATTCTATCCTTTGTAATATAAATTGCATTTTTAATTATAAATTTAATAGTTAAAAAGTCGATTTAAAATATTTACGTGCGGTTTAGGAGCATCAGTTTGTTGGGTTGCTTCATCTTTCTTTTTGTTAATCAAGGAATGTTTAATTGAAGGGAAAATATGAGATACCTTCAATAAGTCTCCAGACTTTTTCGTATGGGCACTTTTATTGATAGTACACATACAAAACTCTAGTCCCCTTTGAAGTAATCTCCTCCGGCTGCAATGCACTTGTACCGTTCTAACAATTTCTGAAAGGCCCCTTGTGTGAGCGTCTCAATGACCCTCGTCACAGCCTCTTTCATCGCCTCAATTATTTCATAATGACAGCCTCTAAAGTTTTCCTCTAGCTTAAGGAATATCCAAAAGTCACAGGGAGCAAGGTTTGGACTATAGGGAGGGTGCGGAACTGTCTTGATGCCTATTTTGATCAAATATGGATGGAGTTGTGGATTGCACCCTAGGGATAAACATTGTGCAAATCTTCCGCATTTTCAGTTCCTCGCAAATATTTGTGTCTACAATTCCAACTGACATAAAACTGTGCACTTATCGTCTCTATAGATACACAACATGCTGTACCCATGATTTTTTTTTATTTGACTAATCAACTCTGGCATTCTAACTTCCTCACTCCTGCCACACCTCTCATCATCCCTCACAGACTCCCTGCCTTCCTTGAATCTCTTATGCCACTTAAAAATTAATGCTCGATTCATACAAGATGGTCCAAAAGCAGTCTGAAGCATTCCATACATTTCTGTGGCATTTTTTATCACATTTAAAACAGAATTTTATTGCATATTGTTTTTCTAAAGTGTCCTCACGTCCAGATTGCATTTTTGAAATTCAATAACTGCGACAATCAGGCCTTAGTAGCGTGTATTCTAATTTCTGCTCTAGCTGTTCACTTGAACTTGAAATCATAAAAATTGGTCAGTCATCTCATAATATGTATAGCAATAATATACTGAATTTTCAAGCGTCTACAACAATTTTGAATGCGTGTACAATAAAGTCTGGAAACTTATTGACGGTACCTCATATCTGTTTAATCCTAATTTGTCTGAATGTCTATCAATTGACCATAACCATGTGCATTGAAGAAATTTGCGTGTTTATATTTTAGCGTTAAACATTGATAAGAACAAATACTAAAATTTGTAGCGACAGATAATAAACATTTTATTATTTGTTTGGATTTAAAGGCATTTTTCTTTCTTCTAATTTTTTTAGGGATTTTTATCTTCAGCCCCAAAAATCAACAGGTCCTGGATATAACCTAAAACTATATCCGATGGTGAGGCCTTGCAGGCCTTGAGGAGTGTGGAGCCACCCTTTAATTGCCATTGCTCCCAGGTTCACTCTGACCTGGAGTGGTAGTACCTGTTAGGGTCCCAACTATGGGTTAAATAGAATCCAACTTAAAAAACAAATATACTCTATTAAAAATCATTCCTCAAAATAACTAGATTCGGCATTAAATAACCTGAAAAATGTTGATATGCCGTAAAACAAAAACAACCAACCAATCAAAAATCAACAGAAATTAGCACATTCCTGTAATGATCTGGTCCCTATTGATTGCAGTAGGATGTTAGTTCTGTGCAGTTCTAGGAGGTCCACCCTCCCAGTTTTTGCCTTCTCTCTTTAAAAGGAAGTTAGTTTATTGCTCATCGCTCGACTCGCCCTTACCAGGGAATGCTGATGGGTTTACTCGTGCACTTTTTGCAGATCAGAGTGCCCTTCCTTGGGGGTGCTAACTTTTCAATCCTCCTTTTGACCTAATGTCACAGTTCCGGGAGATAGAGAGAACTAAGTACCCTTAAGTTTAACTCATCATTTTACATTTTTCCTTTTTAAATACAATATATGATTGTCATTTCAAAAGAAAAGCCTCCTATTTGGTTTTAACTCAAAAAGATTGAAGAGCTACAAAGACAGTAGTGGTACCATTAAAACAGGTGACCTTTTGTGCTCCATAATTTATTTTTCTACATTCTGCAAGGAATTCAATGAGGTATCTTTGCTTTTGATGCACATCCATAACAGGGGTTAAGTTTTTTAGAGTCTTATACCATCAGTATCATGTGTCTAAGACCCACCCAACCGCTGACATAACATAAATCTGATTATTTGTTTATTCACCAAAATCAGAAAATGCTTATTTTTCTAATCATAATAATCGATCCAGCGACCCGCCATCGCTCGAATCAATTTATAATTATAATAATGTTTTGACCCTTGGCCCTGCCTGCCATAGTTAATACAGATACTACGCTATGATCACAGACAAAGGGTCACAACATTACATATATAGAACATTGTCTAAGCCAAAAAATTGATTTATTCACTTTATACCATACTAGCATGGTGCCCGGCGCTGCCCAGTGGTGACATTTAATTTATACGGTTTCTGAATTTTTGAGATGAGGATTGGTTATTCGTATTATTTGGATTCATCGGACTACTGTTCTCATCTTGAGTGTCATTTTCAAAACGTTTCAGCTGATGTAACCTTCGATCTTATTCAAGTGTATCTTGTTGATCTCGGAAATGATTGTCGAACTTGGGAATTTGGATCGAATTTCAAGCGGAACCCTTTATTTACTTTACGGGGGTGACATGCCCTTGTTCCGTCAGCCATGACTGGATATCCTCAGAGTGGGCGACCGAAAAATATAATTGCGAATTACTTAGGACCTCTATCGTGGCTGACAGAACAAGAGCACGTCATCCCCGTGAAGTAAATAAAGGGTTCCGCTCGAAATTCCGTCCAAATTCCCCGAGTTTAACAGAAACATTCCCGAGTTCGACAAGATACACCTGAAGAAGGTCGGAGGTTACATTGACTGACACGTCGTAAAAATCACGCTCAAGATGAGAACAGTAGTCCGACGAATCTAAATAATATGAATCATTTATGCGGCTTTGTATTTATCATTATGGAGTCAAATTGTTTTTTTATTATTATACTGTAGCCAATATATAGTAGTGAGTTCAAAAATTTTTTTAAAAAATCAAAAATATAACTTCAGTGCCATCAACTATAATCAAACCCAAAACATTTAACACTCCAGCCGTAGTCATTACCATTTGAGCTTTCATAAAACGGATAAGAAATAATTAAAGATGAACCGACCTTAATGTATAAATGTATATTTGCACTTGCACACAAGAGCACTTTTAGTCAACTTATGCTTGCCAAGTTCCAATTTTTTTTTCAATTTTGACCTCTTAGCAGCTATTTTTACCGGCTTTTATATTTATAAAACAATGGTCCACAAAAATGAAATCATCTGACCTGCCTTGTACTACTTGCATCTCAGAGGAGATGTACTTTGAAAAAAAATGGAGACAGACACACAGATATAGCGAGTTTTATATATATACAGATTTCTGTTAGTGTTCTGGGTCGAAAGAAAGAGGCTAATTATTGTGTGGGGGTTAATCCCTCCTAAATCCATGCTCCGATTAATAAGCAAAGAGAAAATGGTAGACGGAATGAAATATAAAAACCATTAAATTCAAATGAAACAAATCTTTAATTTCTGAAACCATGCATCAGTAATCAAACGTAAGTATAGACAAAGTAGACCATTGTGTTTACCAGTTAGAGAAATATGAAGGAAAATCCGCTTTACTTTATGCAACAGTTGTTCCAAAAGAAAAACCTCCTATTTTTCAACACACAAAACCAAAACATTGAAGAGCTATAAAGATGGGAGTGGGACCATTAAAACGAGCAACCTTCTGCGCTCCAGAATTTATTTTTCTACATAATCAATACCATTCCTAATGCATTTTTACCAGCCTCTTTTGATGCCTCTGTTGTAAAAGCCTGGAGCGTGCTTTGTCACTCAAATCTTTGCGCCACTTTGAAATCAACGAACCCATCTTCTAGCTGTGCTGACATCAACTGCATCGGCTTCGATGAATGTTGATCGGTTAAATTTTTTCTGTATGGATGAATCTAATGCCGCATCTCTGCTTCTGACAAACGTCAATGAGAAGGGTTGCTTTCTTAGAGTCTCACACTATCAGTATCTGCAACAGAGAGAGGAAACTTTCAGGTTATGAATGCAAAAGTTCAGTCATCATAACAATGCAATTTTCAATCCCATTCGGGCAGAATAAAAAATAGAAGGTATTATTTTTGGAATGTCCCTCATATATAAGACTAGCCTGGGTGCCTGGCATTGCTCGGGTGTTTGAAGGTGTGCGTTGAGAAAAAAAAAAAGTGGTAGTAGGTCAGCAGGTTCGAACCTGTACCACGAAGGAGGAAAAGAACATGAAAAAGAACGTGACATCTTTGCCGTTGCGTCCATCGCCAAACCAGAAGTGATGAAGGTTTAAATTAAGGCTAGTCAATCAAAAAGAGGACATGACTTTCAAAAATATCGTCGAAAAAAAAGACCCCTCCCTGTATAAAAGTGCCCAGCTGAGGGTGAAGGAATTAATGTCTTTAGTGAATTTTTCGATATTTGTTGTCCAAAGGCTCGAGCTTTAAAACGATACCGATCTCGTGAAAAACCCATCACCTCTGTTGAAACTCTTAGACAGATATACAAACATACATCCATACATTTAAGCAGACAGGTGAGATTTATACAGGGTGTCCCAAAAGAAGCTGACGCATTTTAAATTTGATTACCTTCCTCAATATTTAAGTTATGCTTACCAATTTTCATACGTAGGTAGATGAGCTATCATAGCCTAGTTATTCTAATTTTATTTACACAACTTAATCTAGGGTATGTTTTTCACAAGGTCTAATTTTAGTTCTGAAAAATGATGTCACTCAAGTGTCCACCATTTTAATATTCACACTCTTGTGCTCTCTGCAGGGCATTGTCCAGCACATCACTTAATGTTTCAGAGCTTATGGACCTAATTTCCTTCTCTATATTGTTTTTAAGGGCATTTATTGTGGTTTGTTTGCGTATAGCCGCTCTTTGAGGTAACCTCAAAGGAAGAAATCTGCACATGTGAGATCTGGCGAGCGGGGTGGCCAATTTATCTCACAGCCACAAGAAATTTGCCAAATATGTCCTGAAGCAGATTTAATGTTTCTCATGCCATATGCGCCGTTGCACCATCCATCTGGAACCACATTGATCAAGAGATCCCAATTTGACTTGATCTCCTTCTTACTGATCCTCGGCCACACTCTCTGCTAATCTCTGACTATTCTCATCACTTCTTACCGTACGGGGTCTACCAGATTTAGGGAGGTCACATACAGATCCTTGCTCATGAAATCGAGCCACCATAGCTTTTACTGCACTAGGAGTAGGGGAATTTCTTGTGTTGAAGTTTCGTTAAAATTCTTTCTGAGTTTCTGATATTGACTCATTCAACCTAAAATACAACTCTACGATAAATATCCGCTCTTCGGTCGTGTAACGACTCATGATGACCTTGAAAGGGTTACTCTAGATGATCTGAAAAAATAAAAGAAAAAGAGAAATTAAGAAAGTTATGAATTTTTTTTTAACCATCAGCTTCTTTTGGGACACCGTGTATAATAGATTATATATAGAGATATATAGTTAGTTGTATACTAATACTAGAAGCTGCCTGATGTTGCCCAATCGTAAGATACACTTAAATATGGTATTTTAATTCATGCAGATTACCTATTTATTATTATAGAGACAATTCTCTATCGCTTATTATATAGAACCTAATACATAGTAGTGAGATCAAATAAAACAATATATATATATATATATATATATATATATATATATATATATCTCCACTGCTAGCAATCCTAATGACCTTCGCTCAAACACCAACTACTATATAAACCTACCATCAATTCCCCGCACAGCCTAACACGAACTTTCCTGACAATGCCTAGATTCCCACATGAAAAGTAAAACTGCAGACACTTTAAAAATGCTTGGACTAGACATCCATACCTTCGATGTATATACAAAAAAGATAATACGAAAAAGTGAAAAAATAAAAAAAGTTATTACTAAACAGAAGCTTTTTTGTTTTTAACAATGTCTATATATATATATTAGATTCAGATAGCTAGATTAGCCACTCTGATGAGTTGTAGACAATGAAACACGTGTCAGTGGATAATTTTATTTTTAAAACAATATATATATATATATATATATATATATGCATAAAAATAAAATAAAAATACCAGCAATGGTTGACGTTATGTCATTTTGAAAAAAGAAAAACCAAATGAATTTATGAAATGATCAACGTTTCATTCCCATTTAATATCCTGAAGATGTCCTCTGCAATAGGGGCAAAACGTTGATCATTTCATAAATTCATTCGGTTTTTCTTTTTTAAAACATTATATATATATATATATATATATATATATATATATATATACCTTGGGTGCTATCAGCGAGAATCAAAACCAAAACATACAACTCTTAACCCTCATTCCTTAGCCTCTGAGCCACGCCCATACGCACATATAAATTCACCTGTCATCACTTTTTTAAGGAACTAAATCGACCGATCATCAAAGACAAGATTCAAGCAAGGGTGCACACTCCACAGAGCTTTATAATTATATAGGTACTTAGTTTTATGTACAGGCAATGTATCACTGGTGCTATATTTATCCTGAGACAAATGCAACCAAAGTACCTTAAGTAGAGAAACCTGTATTTTGTTTCTGTGAATCTAAAGAAAGCATTTAACAGAGTGCCAAGTTGTCTTGTGGATTTTGCATAAATTAGAAGCAAATGACGAAGATTGTTCAAGAAATTTAAAGCAATGCTTAAAATTGTGCCACAATTAACAGCACATTTAGTGACGGATTTAATATTAAAATACAAGTACATCAGGATGGTGTTGCTTTTCGTGCGTGTCGTAGAAACATTGTCCAGGGAGTTTTCATATGAGATGTCCTTAAGTGATGCTATACACTGATGATTTAGCACTTTTTTTAAATGGAAATGAAGCCATTTGATGTAAGGAGCTAACAAGAATGAAAGCGGATTATTGCAAAAACAGAAGATGCCTATTGACTTTAGTCTGGAAAAACACCAAGGCTGTAGATAGGAGGAAAACAGTCAGCAGGAAGAGAGTTCCACAATCTTGGAAAGAAGCTACTGGAATAGGAAGTTGTATTATAAAGAGGTATTAAAACAATGAATTGATGGAGACCACTAGACCAATGAGTCAACGAGCTGAAACAAAAGAAGCAGAGAATAAAGGAGACAATTCTAAGGAGAAGACGTGCCATATTAGTGTTTGTAGAAATAACTGAGACTAGCAGCATTATGTCTGTGAGAGAGAGAGGTTGCAGTGAAGAAGAAAGTGTTGGGCTAATCAAATTACAGATATGTTTCTGAAATTAATCAAGAACTTTCAAATGGGACATAGATTCGCCAGCACAAACATGACAACAGTACTCTCTACATAGTCTAATAATAGATTTGTAGAGAGAGAGAATATGTTTAGAGAGATAGAGAGAACTGATTTTATGAGAAGCAGAACGAGCAACGGATTTAATATATTGACTCCAAGAAAGATTTGATGAGAAAGAAAGACCAAGTTTTAGGGTTGTTTTCTCATCAAGAATCAAATCAGAACCAGAAGCCTTAGATTGCTCAAGATCAGTAAGAATTCTAGCAACCATCTGAGGAGTGATATTTACAGAATCAAGAGTCTGATCAGTTTCTGAAGGGTAATCTGGAAGAACAGCACCAGAATCATCGATAGAAGAATTGTCAGCAAAAAAAAATGAGCAAAAGGTTAGCTCTGTTGGAACACAGAAGACAAATGCTCAAAAGATGTCTAGAGTGGACAATGTTAGAAAGCTTTACAAAAAGAGACTAGAGTTTAGCGATGGCTGATTCAGACGAGTCACAATTTGCTATTAATTGGTGCACTGGATTGGAGATGAGGTTGGTAAGAAAGTCCAATTCGCTAGTTGGTGGACAGCTGATTGACCTTAGGAAGTTGTTGAACGTATACACCCAATGTGTCCAATGGTCTGCGGAATCAGACGCTGAAGGGTTACCATCAAAACACTGTGACTTCAGAAATTGATCCATTTAGGATTAGAGTCATGGCTAAGTAAGATGTCTGAGCAAAGAGAAATGCAGTGAGCATTTATTGCTGGATTGCCGAGCATATGCAAGAGCTTTTATGAGTGCCATCTCAAATGGAGGACCGTGATTTGTCATACGTGCTGGCACAAGTTGTGCTGTCTTGAAGAACTGAGTTGGTGTTACAGAACATGCTGCAATAGCTATATGGGCATCACAATGATGAATAAGTTGTAATGATTCGGAACATGGAAGGCGAATGGAAACCAGTTAATAAGGCTTAATTCATCTTGAATCACAGGAATCGCACTCTGAAATAGAAGAATGGGGAATTGCTACGATTTTACACAAAGTAACAATGTTAATTTGACATTCACCCAGAGTGGAAAGAGTTCAGAGAGGGTTATGAAATGATATACAAAGATTCCAGTTCAAGCATGTATTTCAATTAACAATATTAATATGACACTTCTACGGAAGATAAAAGGACTTTGAGACCATTAAAAAGAGGAGGAATATCAGACTTACTACTATTAATAATACTACTATAGATTCTTGAAAAATCACGAGTGCCGGCCTTTTGAGATGAAATAGTCATAAATTCTTTGGGAGTCGCTAGACTTAGCTTCAAAAATTGCTTTCTTACAGGTATTGCTAGCTCTCCTGTAGGATTGTCTTCTAGAAACCTCAGAACCATCCCAACGATATTGGTTGAAGGAATAATTACAAGGGTAATTTACAGAAGCACAAACAGATGAAAATCAGGGAAGAGAATTCGATTTGGTTTGAAACTGATGACAAGGAATGACAGTGTCAATTCCAACAAGAAGAAGTCAGTAACTTCCTTAACGATGCCTCCGTTCAGTCTCGAAAGACAAAGGATACCCCTTTGTGGTGGCTGCTGCGCGTCTAATTGTGAGGCAAGGGTTGCGCAATCCTCCACCACACCTCTCCTGAGTCGGCAGTGTTTGAGTCTAGTGGCAAGGAAAAGTTCAGGACGACTGGAAACAATACCGAGATAAACAGAGATCGCATACAGCACCTGGCAGTCTCAAATGGTTACCCATTCAGTACTGACGAGGTTCAATGTTGCTTAACTTCGGTGATCAAGCGGGAACCGGTGTGTCAGTGTGATTATGCCATACAAAACAGCGAACAAACTTTACTTAGCAACAGCATTTGGAGACATACCAAAAGTAAGACCCATGAAACGTCATATAGGAAGCGGCAAATCTCATCCCAATCAATCCTTCTGTTGGTTGGTTGGTTTTTTTTTGTTTTACGGCATATCAACCCTTTTCGGGTTATTTAATGCCGAATCCAAAGATTTTGAAGAAAAAAATTTTTTTTTTATAGAGTATATTTGTTGTTTTCTGGTCGGTTTCTATTTAACCCATAGTTGGGACCCTAACAGGTACTACCACTCCGGGTCAGAGTGGACCTGGGAGCAATGGTAATTAAAGGGTGGCTCCACACTCCCCAAAGCCCACAAGCTAGGCCTCACCACTGGATATAGTTTAAGGTCATATCCAGGACCCCCATTGAGGGACTTTTACCCTCTGCAGGGGGGCAGTCGGCGTATTCTAATGCCCCACCGACAGGGCCTGGACCAGTGGAAGGTGACTGGTGTATCAGTGGACAAGAGGTAACAGTGTGGGTAGACGCAAGTTTCTTAGCCACTGATGTGCTTGTGGAGAACAATGATTCTGTGACAGAATACGCAATACGGCTCTAATTGGTACAGAAAGGGAAACACATCAACTTGGCTGAGCTTGATGCTGCTCTGTGAGGTGTAAACCTTGAATCGTAATGGAAGGCAAAAACAATTCATTTACAGACTGGGTAGCTGAGATATATATATAGATATGGTCAATTTGCAGTTTATTTCTAACCTAATACTTGCCTTTAAAATGACGACTTTTACAGGTTTTGAAGTCTGCTGAAAACGAATATCACATTTAATACTAACACTGACAAATAGTTTTCCTGATAATAAGATAGTTTTTTACAAACTCATACGATGTTGTCATGATTTTCTTAAACTTTGGATGAAAAAATAACAATGCGCATGCAAAACTTTCCTTCAACTTTAATAAATCAAAATAGCATCTAATGAAATTCATTAAATAAGACGTTGGAGAAACCAACTGTCTCGATATCAGGAAAACCTACAAAAGTCGTCAATTTAAAAGTAAGTGTCGAGTTGGAAATAAACTGCAAATTGACAATATATGATACGATTGCTTCCCCGGAGAAAGTTACTTGGTTGGGGAAAGTCTTGTGAAAGCAACCAGCTCCCCGGGTGTTAGACACGATATTCAACGATATCTAATGATAGGCACGTGTTGAAAACATCAACAAAAATGGGTTGATATGTCGTCGGCTATAACTGTCTGGCATGGGTCGCTTCTTGTGTGGTGATTGTGTCGTTACAGGCAACTTTCCGTTGTCGCATTAATGGGAGGAACTGCAGGCTGAAATCGAACACTTGTACAAAAATAGCGAACAAATGCATTTTTATAAAAAATATATAATCTATTTAACAGTTAACAAGTAGGAAGCATATTTAGTCGACCCATTGCGTGCACACCAAACTACTATATCCTCCACATATGGGGTGCAAGCTTCAACTGTTTAAAAACAATGAAATTATATTTAATTCCCTCTATCTTCATTGAAAGAGAGAGAAGGGAAGTGAAAGAGAGAAATAGAAATAGAGAAAAAGAGAGAGAGAGAAAGAGAGAAGGACATAAAAAAAGAGAAAAGATATATTCATACAGGTTAAACATTGTTTTGTTTTCGAATGCCTCGATGACGAGTTCTCCAACTTAGACCTTTCAAATTCTAAGACCTTATATTGTTTTGCCTTGGTTCAATATTATAAACAAACTGTCATTCTTCCTACTTTTGATTGCAAAAATTTTGTTCTAGAATTATTTAGAGTCATTTGTTTGTCTTGTGGGAAGCGACACCACTAATATCATTCTTCCCAAATGAATA
This sequence comes from Euprymna scolopes, assembly GCF_053919585.1. NCBI lineage: Eukaryota > Metazoa > Mollusca > Cephalopoda > Sepiida > Sepiolidae > Euprymna > Euprymna scolopes. The sequence goes on from NC_136506.1 coordinate 24,891,003, forward strand.
CAGCCCGCTTCGTCCGAATCAAGCCAGCTCGACTGGGGAGTAGGAGGAGGCTCCCAAAGTGTGACTGACGCTACCAGTCATGTCGACAGAATCCACCACCCGAAGGATTCCCAGCAGTAGTTCAACCAGCCCTTATCAGGGCTAATGTTTTTCTACTAATGCGATTCACTACTGCTTGCTTCCTGAAACCCACCAGCAGCGAACCACTTCCAGTCTCCAGTGCTTCCTGCTCACTCCTGCAACCTTCCAGCCCTTGGTGCCTCCAGCTCACTCCAACGACTTCCTGCACCTTGCTCCTTCAGCCTGCAACCTCACCTGCACTTTACTCCTCCGGTCTGCAACCTCGTCTGCACCTTGCTCCTCCAGCCTACAACCTCACCTACACCTCGCTCCTCCAGCCTGCAACCTTGCCTGCACTTTGCTCCTACAGCCTGCAACCTCGCTTGCACGTTGCTCCTCCAGCCTACAACCTCGCCTGCACCTCGCTCCTCCAGCCTGCAACCTTGGCTGCACTTTGCTCCTCCGGCCTGAAACCTCGCATGCACGTTACTCCTCCTGCCTACAACCTCGCATGCGCCTTGCTCCTTCAGTTTGCAACCTCGCCTGACCTGGTTTCCTACCGACCATACGTTCCTTAACATTGACCCCGCATTCTCAGTCCGACCATTCCGGATTACCCTGACGTCCAGACGATCATTCCAGACCCAGAGAGCAACCTTAAAACCACGCTACATCTAGAGTACCTGTTCCAGATCTCCAGATCTTAGCCTCCCATGACGAGCGACCTTCCAGACAACCAGCGTCCAGATCATACGATTTTTCACTTCCTTTCCAAATAAAAGGTGAACCCTCGTCTTTAACCAAACAACGTGTGTCTGTGATTCTTCTTTGCCATTTTGCTGTTTACTTTTGCCCGTGTCTACCTTGTTAGTTGTTGGGTTGATTGTCCCCGGACAGCCAGCCCCGCAACATATATATATATATGTGGCTGTGTGTAATATGACTTAAAATAAACGTTGACTTGAAACAGCAGTAAACTACCATAATACCATGTTCTTTATTTGGAACTTTATTTGGAAATGTTTTGAATGGTCAATAGGTAATTCTCTTAAGTTTGGCAGAATTCTGACTATACGATTACCAAAAGCAATACTACACTAGAAAGAATCGAATGCGTCAACAATGAAAAGTTCAGAGATAAGAGATTCTGCTGAAAATTTAGGATGAAGATCAAATACGACACCAAAATTCCATATACGTAAATAATAATAATAATAATAATAATAATAATAATAATAATAATAATAATAATAATAATAACAATAACAATAATGATAATAATAATAATAATAATAATAATAATAGAACTTACTTGAAACCATAAAAAAACAAAGTCAATGGAGTTTTGCCAATGAGTCCGCTTTGTCACATGGTCGGCTGATAATTTTCGACGGAAAGCTAAACAAAAGTGTGTCAAATTTCGAACGACATTTTTGTTTTTGTTTAGAACCGAAAATAAAATCATGAGAATATATATAAACAAAAAAATATATATTGGTGTGAAAATATTTATAGAGATCAAATACACCAACTAGCATGGCATGAAAAAAATAATAAAAATAAAGACCTCAAACTTCCGTTTCCGGTGCGCTAATTATACATCGACGCATGCGCATAAGGAGTTGAGCCTCGTTGTGCTTGTGAAACGCGGATGAGAGGAAGAGCGAAGCGAACTAAGAGGAGGTATAAAGTCCTTGTTAGCTGAACTTCTTAAAAACGTGTTAAACGAATGGCAACGTAGATTGTTTACAAAAGCAAAGAAAACTTTATAAATAGATTACACAAGATACGTAGTCTTTAAAAGTCTTAAATAGGATCTTTAAACGTTTTGTTTTATTTTTATTTATTTTTGCTTATCACTGGCAATTAGAAGTCGATAAAGTTTTACTTTTGCCCCCCCCCCCACACACACACGCTGTGAGAAAATAAAAATGAGATTCGATTGTTTTGTAGATACTTTTAGGGCTAATTCGAATTGGCACTCGTGGCGGCAATTGAAAGGGATGAAAATACAGAAAACTGTATATGTACATACTCGTTACAGAACGAAGATGCCACCGTGTTTGTTATAATAGAGTCGGCAGATTGATTTTTAAAAATATGTTTTGGTACTTATGAACTTTTGTTACCGTGCTGAAATAATAACGTTATTTAGAAAGCCATTCTTAACAAGGGAGGGAAGGGTGTTTTATAATTATTCTGTGTTTTCACCTAACAGTTTAATAATAATAATAATAAGATATAAAAGTTGAATTTAAATTGAAAATGCGGTAACAAAGATGCATAAGCACCATTGTATTTGCTTAAAACAACAGTAATTATTTGATTACCATGTCGAAAATAGTAATATATTAATTAATTAGGAAAATTCATTGAGTACGAAATTAGTAATTTTTACGGAAAATAGAGGGAAAACCGCATTCTCACAGATGTAAACGCCGGTTCATGTGAACTCCCCCCCCCCACACACACTATTCCTTTTCGTCTTTTTTTTTTTTTTTTTTTCAACTATTTCTTTGAATTATTATCGATTAGACACTAAGCTATCAAATTATAAACAAAAAACCGAAAAGAAAAACGGTAAATGTTACCTTACGCTACAACAGAATACCGACCACTCTAAGTTGTTTTTGTAGAGATATTTGAGGTCGCTGACAACGAATTTAATCAAACCTGTCGCAAATTTACTGTTTGCGTGGTATAAACTCCTTGACCCTAGGACTATTTTGTGCCATTTCACTGCCTTCAGTATGTTTTCTTATAGTGAAGTGACTTATCACATCGCGGAGGAATCTTTAGTAGATATTTGTAATAACAAAGTTTGTTTTTTTTAAATGTGATTCAGTGTGTGTGGGTGTGGGTGTGTGTGTATGTGAGACGTTGTTTTTAATACTTTTTAATTGATCTAAAATAATTAAGTTTTCACGAATGGCTTACACAAACATTTTTATGTTTTTCGTTTTTTTTTTTTTGTTTTTTTTTTTTGTGGGGAGAGGGGTATTCAATGATAGAACTTGCGTAGTTTAACAGATGCTTCTGCAGTTTAATTAACAGTTTTTCCGTAAGTAAGGTGCCGGCATTTACCAAGGAGAATAGCGTTTAACATTTCACAAAAATTATTATTATTATTATTATTATTATTATTATTATTATTATTATTAATAATAACTTGCTATTTTTTTACTTTGGGAAAAGTTCGATCTGCCCCCCCCCCTCCGTCATTAGTTTTTTTCAAATTTATTTACGACTTTTAGCCCCCACCGCCATTATTATTATTATGGTATTGATATTTATAAAAAAAAAAAAAAACTTTTTCAAGGATTCAGCTGTCCAATATTGTCAAGACAAAAAATTAATTGCACAAAACAAGTTTTGTTAATGTGGGTATCTTATGTCCATGCAGGCTTATTCAAAAACCAAATTAGTTAAAGTTTGCTATAGATTTTGTAAGTTTAAAAAACAACTTTCAATAAGAAGTGGGTCCTTCTTTGAAGTGTCACACCTTAGTTTATCAGTGTTATTATCGTTAATTTTTTATTTTGTCCGTCAACTACAGTGACATGATCAGCAACTTTGAATGGAATTTCATGTAAATCTGTAATTCAGTTGTACGAATATTGCAGAGATTATGAGAAATTCTACGATTATAAGCAGGCTCCTCATTGGCTGATTGGCCACCCACTGTATTTCTTTAGAACAGTCATTCCCAACGTGGGGCATGACAATATTTTGGTGGGTCATGGGCAGGACGTGCACCCTTGGGCTTACTATACCAAAGACTATAGGGCAATTTGAGAAGGAGTTATTTTTTCCATTATTATTATTATTATATTAACAGTGAATTGTTTCATGGTGAATCTTTGTATTAAGGGGAGCGTCCGGCCGTGTATGTGTGTGCGATATATATATATATATATATATATATGCAAGAAGTAGTAGTAGTAGTTCTGCTATTACTACTACTACTACTACTACTACTACTTGTGTACGCATGTGTGTACATATATATATATATATATATATATATATATATATATATATATATATGATGAAAGTAATGGAAATAGTATTCCGACAAAATAGAGAAAATAAAAAGGAACAAACCGTATTATGTGTTCATCAACGTTTCGTCTTTATTTCGAGACTTCCTCAGAGGAAGTCTCGGTTTGTTCCTTTTTATTTTCTCTCTCTCTATATATATATATATATGCACTTAGTAGTAGTAGTAGTACTACTACTACTACAAAAATTAAATATCACAAAGGGGAGGCATCAGGATTTTAGAAATGCCTAGGTGGGGCATGGCCCAAAATAGGTTGGGAACCACCGCTTTAGACTAATCATATTGGTCGAGATTTTAACCATTGAGTGATGGGCTTGGTGGACTTTTGAACGCATTTTCTTTTTTCAAGCAGTTTCAGACAAGCAGCCGGAGAAGAAACATGGAACTCAACTCTCTCTGGATATGAATCATTTGGGCACCTCTACTCTTCATCTCCTTGAGACTTTATTTTAAAGCTTAAATGATTAGGCTAAGTTGTTATGTATGTGTACCAGAGACTTTTTAAGGTCAGAATTATTGACCTGTCATTAATGTTTTTTTCTTCTAGTGAACATTCCTTATGAACTTCTGTGATGTCGAGAATGGAATTTTTCATCAGAAGGCATCATACCAACCCCTTCAAACGGCTGTAATTAATCCACTCTTCGAACAGTGCTGAACCCGAATTCCAGTTCCAATATAAACAGACAAAATTTATAGGTTAGAATTAATTGCAAGAAAGAAATAGCGACAGCTAAGAGAGAATACACCAAAACCACTAGAAAAGTCATCGAACCACAGAAATAAGGAACTCATGATTTCTGGAAATTCTACAATAGTGTAGTAAATAATGGCCATTCAACAATTCCCCCACTATCCAACAATCATGAGGTTGCTTGTACAGCAATCAAGAAGGCTAACATGCTTGCCAATTGGTTTCCCTCAAACTCTACATTGGACCCAGCAAACCACTGCCTCCCTGATTTTCCTATGCAGACAGAAAACACATTAGATGATCGGAAAATCATTCCTTCTCAAGTGCATGAAAAATAAAAAACCTAGACACCTCAAAAGCATGTTGACCTGATCTCATCCCGGCTGTACCATTAAAAAATACTCCACTGAGGTTGCTCCAGTTCTTTCCAAACAATTCAACATGCCATAACAAATCCTGTTTTCAACACAACTGGAAAACTGCTTCTGTGGTACCAGTTTACAAGAATTCTGTTGAAAGAACTAACCCATTAAATTATCGCCCCATTAGCATCCTCCCTCTTTTCACCAAAACATTTGAGTCCATAATTAATCAAGCTCTAGTTCACCACCTTACAGCTGCTAAACTTCTGTCCGACCAACAATATGGATTTAGACAAGCTCGTTTTACTGCAGATATCCTAACTGTAATCTCTGAACATATTTACTATGCACTGGTTAAAGTAGGGTAAGGTAACGCAGTAGACTTAGATATATCTAAGGCTTTTTACAGGGTATGGCATGAGGGTCTTCTCAGGAAAATCAGATCATATGATATTACTGGACGAATACTTAACATAATTAAATCCTTTTAAAGTTAAAGAAGAATCCAGGTTGTCCTCGATGGATGTATGCCAAAACAATATGATATAAATGTAGGTGTGCCTCAAGGGTCGATCCTTGAACCTTTATTGTTCCTGATATACATAATCATTTATTTTATTTATTCCCTGATAAAATTGTCTCTGAGATGGGTATATTTGCAGATGAGACCATGCTCTATAGTAGGCACGAGGGGAAAACAAATGAACCCATATCTAAGGCAAAAGTGAAACCCTTAGAGGAAGACCTCCAACTTGTAGTGAAATAGGGACAAAAATGGATGGTAACGTTCAATGCTGCCAAGACTAAGCTTCTTTCCTTTAATGATTACAAGAAACCTTCTCAACCATTAATAGCTATGGCTAATAATACATTACCTGAAAGTACTTCTTTCAAACTCTTCGGCTTAACATCCACATGGAACATGAGCTGGAACAGATATATTGGGGGCATTGCTGCGGCTGCTGCGAAGAAGGTGGGCTCTCTCTATTGTGCTAGAAAGTTATTTCTGCTTGAAAGTATCCTGTACCTCTACAAGGCCACCATTCATCCATGTATGGAGTATTGTTGTCACACTTGGGCTGGTGCATCTGCTACTAGTCTCTCACTCCTTGACAGGGTTCAGAAGAGAGTCACCAACCTAATAGGGCACAAACTGTCAACTAGGCTTCAGCCTCTGTCACACCAACAGGTTGCATCCCACAAAAGGTTGCATCCCTCTGCCTGTTCTACAAGTATTTTAATGGTATATGCTCCGACGAACTACAAGCCCTTGTACCCCCTCGACGTAAATACCCCCGACAAACCAGACAAGCAGAAAAATCCCATCTCTACATAGTAGAGATTCCCAGATGCTAGAAAGCCTTCTACTCCAATAGTTTCTTCCCAAAAACTACTAGACTTTGGAATTCCCTTCGGGTTCCTGCTTCCCCAACTGTACTGAAATGCAGAAGTTCAAGTGTAATGTAAACAGACATCTTACTGCTCAACTCCCTACATAGTATCCCAGCAATTTATGTCCCAGATAGTAGCCCTTTAGATCAAAGTAGCACCGTGCCTTGTTTGGGGTGAAAATGTAATTAAAAAAAAAAGACATGAGAGAAAGAGGTGAGGAAAAAGAAGAGAAATAGAAAAAGACAGAAAGAGAGAGAGGGGGAATGAAGGAAAAGAAGAAAAAAAGAAACCATTAGGCATTAATTATTAAATTAAGAAATAAAAAATAAAAAAGATATAGACCTGAAGGGAGGAAGGGGAAGGAAGAGAAATGAGGAAAGGAAAGAAGGAAAAAAAGAAGAAAGAAAAGCATATATTTGCACCATGTAAATTTCTGGTTATGAGTTATGATAAGGGTTAAAAATTAATTGTTTAAAAACTTGTGGAGAGGGAAAAGGCAGATAGTTCAGATGAGCAGGGATTGCAAGTTATCATGATTGCCATAATCTGAATAGTTCGGTTGGTGGGGGGGGGGTTGAAACGTGTCAGAAATCAACATAATGGAAGATACCTCCAGATAAAAGCTTTTAAGCATACACGGCACACGGAGAAACTGAGATGTCAAAATCAACATTATTGAAGAGACGTGCTAGTTAAAAGCTCATAAGCATACGGCCTATGTTAATAGTAATATTTTACACATATGAGCAGCATAGAATTACCAATTAACAGTTATAATAGGGAATAAAGATTATAGCTAAATAGTTAAAGGGTTGAGGAATAGGAGTGTACCTGAAGAGTCCATATGAGATCAGGGGATAAAAATTTAAAAAAATAAGCATAAGTGGGGAAAAAAAAAGATAAAAGTAAGATGATGGAGTATCAAAATTTTATTAAAAAGTTATTTTAAATTTTTCTTTTTTCTTCCTTTCCTCTTTTTTTTAATGGGAATAGGGTGATATATGGGGAATAGGGTGATATATGGGGTGATTAGAGTAATGCCAGGTTTTATCAAAATGGTTCATGCTTGTAAATATTATGAAAATAATAGATTATTAGGGTAAATAAACTAAGCATAAGGTAAGTAAGCTAACCATAGAGTTAAGAGGTTTGGGGGATATGTCTGATGATCTACTGTAGGATGTAAAGTTGCTAAGGAGATGAGATTTGTAGTCACGACAGTTAATTGAAATTTCACATTTTTTGTTTAATGATTATGCTTTCAAAGTTATCACTAGAGCTATAGCTAAGTTTTTTTAGTGTATTATTAAATATTTTATGTAGGATATTATTTGGTGGGAAGTGGGTATTAATAAGAAACATTTTTTCCTACTATAGTTTTAAGCATAATATTGCAGAGGGGTTTAAACCAAATTATTTTTTTAGATCAGTTTTTTTATCAATTGATCTGAAGAGGTTTAGTTCTGAGTAAATAATATAGGTGTTAATATATCCACTTTCTTTTAAGGTTGTTTCATGGAAGTGTTTATGTTTATTGAAGATTTCATGTTTTGAAGTTAGAACTAATTCGCTTTTCTATTGATTTTGGGATGTGGTTAATGATATGTTTAGGGTGGTTTGATAAGTAAGGAGTGTATATATATATATATATATATATATATATATATATATATATATATATATATATACACATTTTGTCTTTTATATAGGGTTCGTAGGTGTTATTCACTAGGTTTCGAGTAATATCTAAAAAATTAACAATTTTAATATTTGATTTCATTTCTATTTTAGGTTTATTAATTCCCCTAATTAAAGCTTTTTAAATTTTTTCACACTTGGGGCCGATGGAATTTTCCACAACGAGTAATCCATTATCCCTATATAGACCTATATTTTTGTTATTAATTATCTTAGTTAAATTATATAGGATAAAAAGGCCAATAAAGTTCATGGCCTCTGCTGAGTCTAAAGAGCCCATTGAGATGTTAAATGAAGTAAACTGGTTCTCTTTAGTCCATTGTTCGTTCTGACAAATGAAGACAGTTTTACTTCGTTTTCTAATTGTCTATTTCTATATATTTATAGGAAAATGAGCACTGAACAGATACTATAATACTTAAAGTTAAATTCAAATTTTTATATATTTTTTAATTTAAGGAGCCATGGTATGGATGAGATTGTTAGAAGCAGCAGCTGTAGTGAATGTTGTTTTATATATTGACTGTTCATCTGACAACCCCAATCAGCAGTTGCTTTCTGACAATAAACAGCAAGAACATTTACTTCCAAATCTATATAAAAAAACGGGAAAAAATAGTCTTTTTCTACTTTCCATGTTTATTTTCATCCAGACAATACTGATGCGTATGTCAATCTAGCCCACACATGACGAGAGACATTCACAAACTACTTTACATGCAATGACAGTATACATATACTGCTACCCAAATACACACATTTCTCTCTGAACACACACATTTAATCTACCTGCACATTCTCCTACAAATTCATAGATAATGTTAATGCCCAGTCATAAAATACATTTAAATATGATATTTTAATTTGTCCAGATTTCATATATATTATTATAGTCATGATTTCAAAAGTAAAAAAAAAGTATTTGGGTGCCGTCAGCTAGAATCAAAAGCAAAACTGTAGCAGTCAAAGCAGTTGATGTTATCACTGTACAAACGTGACATGCATATGAACTGATTAAAAGTAAACAAAGATGAATGTACAAAATTTATAACGATTTTTTCAATGTTGATCCCTTTTTGACCCCTTAAGAACGATCCATAAAAAATCCAATCATTTGAGGCCCCTAGCGCCACTCTGCAATTTTTAGTGCGAGTAGAGATAGAGTTTGAAAATATTTAGAAAAATAGACAGAAAAACAGACTAAATTAATCGACCTAGAACCTTACCCAAGAAAAAATACACGATTAAACCCGGTTCTCCAACTTCCAACGTAGACCCCTACTACCATGTCTCCTTCTCCAACATCAGGGGTCTACGTTCTAACCTTCCAGAGGTTGAAACCCAATTACAGGAGACTAAACCAGACCTTTTATTTTTAAGTGAAACTGGCATTGGACAGGCTATTTCCCTTGATGAGTTTGCAATTACAGGATACTCTAACTTAACTTCTAAATCTGACCCCCAAGATCGCCATGGGCATGGAATATGTGCCTATATTAAAGATAGCTTTCCATGTGGGAGGGACATCTCCAGGGAAGATCCTAACTTACCTTATATGTGCTTCCGGGTTGCTTTAGCTCACACTACTGCATTTATATTTACTCTCTATCGCCCCCACAACAGCGGAGTTACTATCTTTCAAAGCATATCTGAGAAAATTGACCAAGTCCTTTCTACTTATCCTTCAGCTAACATTCACGTATGTGGAGACTTCAATGTTCACAACGTCGAATGGTTGACCCACTCAAACAAGACCGATGATGAGGGGAGGTTCTGTCATGATTTCTCCATTGCCTATGACCTCACTCAGATTGTTCAGGAACCTACCCGTGTGCCCGATAATGACGGCCAGTATGCGAGCCTACTAGACCTTTTTCTCACAACTTGCCCTGAACTATGTTCAGTTTCTGTTCTGTCGCCTCTTGGATCTTCCGACCACTCTGTTGTATCAATTAAGATAAAAATGAAATGTAATAAGTCCCCAGACGTACCTCTTCATCGTACAGTATATCGATACACTAAGGCTGACTGGGATAGCTTCCGTACATTTATATCTGATCTACCTCTGCATTCCATGTTTAAAAAGGATGTGTCCTCTATAGTATTAGACCTAACTGAATGGTTAATTGTAGGTATTGACCATTTCATACCCTCTAAAAAATTTCAGCAAAAACCTAACAGCCAGCCATGGTTCTCTCCAGAATGTGCTGCTGCCATTGCGCACAGAAATCACTTTTTCCACTGCTTCAAACGTAATAGATGTATGGAAACTAAAGCCGTTTTCAGGACTGCCAGCAACCATTGTAAGAAAGTAATAAGGAACGCAAGAGAGTTGTATGCTCAATCTGTTAAGTCCAAAGTAGCTGAGCAGCGGCTTGGTTCCCACCAGTTTTGGCAAATAGCAAACAGAATCCTGAACAGAAGCGTGTGCTCCATCCCAACTATTATCAATGGATCTGAGGTAATCTCGTCAGCATCAGACAAAGCCAAACTCTTTGTCAAGAACTTTGCAGCTAATTCTACCCTTTGCGACCAAGACCGCCAACCCCCAATATTTCCTCTTGTATCAGAAAACACGCTATGTGATATACGTATATCTGTACGTGATGTTGCCAAGCTAATCAAAAACCTTGATTCCAGTAAAGCAACTGGCCCTGATGGTATTCCAATTATAGTACTCAAAAAACTTCAACCTGAACTAGCGCCCATACTTACAAAACTGTTTAAACGTTGTCTTAAGGAGAATAGTTTCCCATCTCCCTGGAAAATCTCATCAGTATGCCCTGTATTTAAGAATTCAGGTGATCGCTCATCCCCCTCTCAGTACAGGCCAATAAGTCTCCTGTGCGTCATGAGTAAGTTGCTAGAATCTGTATTAAATACAGAAGTAATCAAACATCTCAACAAAAATAACCTTCTTAGTGACACTCAATATGGTTTCCGTTCTGCTAGATCTACAGCAGATGTCCTTACAGTTATATCGCATAGGATTAGCAAATCTCTCGACGGTGGCAATCTTTCTAGGGCAATTGCTCTTGACATATCTAAAGCCTTTGATAGGGTATGGCATAAAGGTTTACTTCATAAGATCGCTAGCTATGGTATAGCTGGAAAAGTCTTCTCAATTATTAAATCATTTCTTTCTGATAGATTCATAAGAGTAGTAGTTGAGGGGCAAAAATCAGAAGCTCACAATATTAATGCCGGTGTCCCTCAGGGATCCATCCTGGGCCCAACTCTTTTCCTGATCTACATTAATGATCTTCCAAATCATATCCTTACATCATTTGTAGACATTTATGCTGACGACACTACCATTTATGGTACCACATCTAAGACAGTAAACGAGCAAGTTCTCTCCAATTCTCTCTCCTCTGATCTTGAGCACGTAGTACAATGGGGAAAGGAGTGGCTGGTTACTTTTAATGCATCTAAAACCAAGCTTCTCTCTTTACATCATCAACATTCTAATCCACATTTGTCATCAATTGAAATGAATGGCTCTCGTCTTCAGGAGGCCTCAAGTTTTGACAAGCTTCTGGGCTTGACCATTACTCCTGATCTTAAATGGAACACGTATATCAAATCTGTTGCCAAGGCCGCTGGAAAAATGGTGGGATCTTTCTATCGATCCAGTAGATATCTCACTGCTGATGCTATTCTCTATCTATATAAGAGCCAGGTACGTCCAAGGATGGAATACTGTTGCCACATCTGGGCAGGAGCTGCTAGAAAGAACTTGTCCTGCCTTGATAGAGTTCAAAATAGACTTCGTAGCCTCGTAGGAGATGTCCTTTTCTCTTCCTTGCAACCTCTATCTCACAGAAGAGATGTTGCGAGTTTGTCTCTGATGTATCGTTATTTTCATGGAAAGTGTTCAACTGAGCTTCAATCTATGGTCCCCCCTCGCCAAACTTTCACAAGAAACACTCGTCTAGCTGTAAACACTATCAATAATTTCCCCCACTCTTTATCTGTGCCTAAACCTAAACGTAGATTCCATGAACAAAGCTTCTTTCTTAGAACTGCACGCCTGTGGAATTGTCTTCCGTTTTCTTGCTTTCCGGCTGACTACAATATGGTTTTGTTCAAGTCTAAAGTAAATAAGTTCTTGATGAGCCGTTCCATATAAGTTATTAAATTTACCAAATTTTCATTACTAATGATTACTATATTGACCAACTTCTACTGTACACTCTTTAACCCTTATCCTTGAGTGGCCTCTGGGCCTTGATAATGTGGTGATGCCTTTGTAAAAAAAAAAAAAAAAAAAAAAAAAAAAAAGAACAGGAGACCAATTTATGTACAATTTGGCTGACATGGCATCTATTCAAAGGCTAGAATCGAACCTAGTATTCAAGAGTTGAAAAGAGTACATATTGCAATCTAGATAGGATTATAGGAATGTGGAGCATTGTCCGTTGTGTTAGAAATAACGATACAACTAGAGGTCAGAGTTAGGACAAAGGAAATCAATTTAAGGAATGTCTTTGTGGTGCCAAAAATGTTTTGGAGACATATGCCAAAAATGTTTTGGAGACATATCCATGTGAGAAACATTTGTGTGTTTGAGCATGATTCTGACTTCACAAAGAAAGATAGTTACAATATATTCAGTTAAGTTAGAGTCAGACATAGACAGAGAAGTCAAAGGGAAGTGGAGTTGATAGTTCGAGTTAGAAGAATGAGTTAGTCGAACCTCCTTTCAGAAGCGAACCAAAAAGGGAGGCAAGACAATGAAATTCTGCAAGGCAATCGAATAACTGGTCATCTCATCTAGCTGGAATAATAAATATCATCATGTAATTTGTAAGCCATTCTCTTCATCATCATTTTGACCAAAAGGTAATGTGTTTTTGTAATTCGTCTTGTAAAAGAACTTTGTAGGAAACCTCCCCTTTCCAAAGTGTTAACAGTATCCCCTCATAAATACTGTATCTCTCCCTTCTCCGTGTTAACAAAAACTGTCCATTTCAAATCCCTTCACATTTCTCTCAGCCTCCTATTATAAACGTCATCATCATCATCACTGTGTACTCCGTTATAGGTCTTGTTTCCATCATGTACCCTGCTACACAACATGTGGTTATAAGGGTTTACTTGGTCTGTTCTGCATCTGCTTTGTGCTAAGTTGCCTGTATATGACCAGAGCTTCATCTCGCAATCTCAATAGCAGGACGCGCTCGACATTTTTCATAATGCAAAGCTCACACACACAAGTTCCACATTTTCAATCCACTCGATAATGGGCATATCAGCTGTAGCATCACTAAACTGCGGAATCAACTGGACATAACAAATTTGGCCCTCCATCGCTGAAATAGTTGTTAGTTTGAAAACTGATTTCAGTGGAGTTGTAAAGTTGTGTTCTGTCCCGTCTATAATCTTTGGAGTTGGCTTTGATAATCCTGATAATAAACACATCCGTTCACATAGCATGCCATCTTTTAACTTGTGAGCTGTTCCTTTTACTGCTTTTATTTATGCATCTTGCATAAACTAATTTGCATAGAGTTTGCATTACTCATATGTGAGCGTCAAATACAAAAGCATTTAGCTTTTTTTTTTTTTTTTCTGAAGCGAATGAACATGACACCCACGCGAGTCAGATAAGCTACGATTTTCCCTACAGAATGAAAAGGCAGCAGAGGCAGAAAAGAAGAGAAAGGAAAAAGTAGAAAGCAAGAGAAAAAGAAGATTAAGAGGGAGAAAAGCAAGAGAGATAGAGAGAAAAGAGAGAGAGAGAAATTAAGAGAGAAGTAAGAGAGAGAGAGAAAGAAAGAAGCAAGAGAGAGAGAGAGAAGCGAGAGAGAGAGAAGCAAGAGAGATAGAGAGAAGCAAGAAAGAGAGAAGCAAGAAAGATAGAGAGAAGCAAGAGAGAGAGATAGAGAGAAGCAAGAGAGAAAGATAAAGAGAAAGAGAGAAACAAGAGAAAGAAGCAAGAGAGATAGATAGAGAGAAGCAAGAAAGATAGAGAGAAGCAAGAGAGGGATAGAGAGAAGCAAGAGAGAAATAGAGAGAAGCAAGAGAGAAAAATAAAGAAGAGAAAGAGAGAAGAAAGAGAGAGATTGAGAGGAGCAAGAGAGAGAGAAGCAAGAGAGAGAGAGCGACACAAGAGAGGGAGATAGAGAAGCAAGAGAGAGAAGAGATAGAGAGAAGCAAGAGATAGAAAGAGAGAAACAAGAGAGAGGAAGGGATAACAAGAGAGAGAGAGAGAGAGAGAGAGAGAGAGGGAGGGAGGGAGGGAGATGTTATTGCACTTTTTCACTTACAGAAAAATCTAAAACTGAAAAATTACAAAACAATATAGGAAAAAAGAATAGCATCAGTAACATAATTAAAACCCATAATTGACGATTACATGTAAAAACGTAAAAAGGTTTAAAAAGTAAAGCATGACTATGAAGTTATAAAGAAAAAGCAAAAATCTGATTCATTAAAATAATTTATTTAACTGCCGATATAAACAAAAATAATAATAATAATAATATAAACAAAATAAATCATAAAATTATCTTAATTTAAGAGTTCAATACTGGAATAATATGACAAGGAGAGGGGAGTCGCAGATTGGAAATCTGGACAAAGTCAGCACGACGACGATGAAGAAGAAGAAGAAGAAGAAGAAGAAGAAGAAGAAGAAGAAGAAGAAGAAGAAGAAGAAGAAGAAGAAAAAGAAGAAGAAGAAGAAGAAGAAAAAGAAGAAGAAGAAGAAGAAGAAGAAGAAGAAGAAGAAATAATAATACAAGGAAATAAAAAAAGAGAGAGACAGGAAATCAGACTATTCCTTTGCTGGTAATGTTAATAGGTCAAAACAAAGAGGAAAAAGAAAACCATAAATATATATATCTACTAGCATTTCAGCCCAGCGTTGCCCGGGTGTTTGGATGTGTATGTTGAGCAAAAGAAAAGAAGTGGTAGTAGGACGGCAGGTTCGAACCCATACCGCGAAGGAAGAAAAGAATGGGAAAAAAACGTGACGTCTTTTCTGTTAGGACCACCGCCAAACCGGAAGTGACGTAGGTTTTAATTAAGGCTAAACAATTGAAAGGAGAGGATGACTTTCAAAAATATCGGTGAAATAACGACCCCCCCCCCACGTAGAAAAGTACCCAGTGGAAAGTGAAGCTATTAATGTTTTTAGCCAATTTTTTGACATTTATCGTCTAAAAGGTCGACCTTCAAAACGATACTGATCTTGCTATAATCTGTCGCCTCTGTCAAAAGTTTTAGGCAGACATGCAAACATACATAAATACATTTATATATTGGTAACTAAAAATTTTCGACCCAAACTAATTAAATAGCTTGCCCTATCTTTGAATACACTTTATGTAAAATTTCAAATGTTTAGACCAGAAATTGTCGGAGTAGTTTGGTAGAGACCGCAGAGGTCAAATTTTTTTTAAGCTTTGACCCCTATTATGACCCCTTAACATTTATTGTTTTGGGGCTCAAATCAAGTTATTAAGTTAGATCCATGTCCAAGGAATCTATATCTAAAATTTCAAGTGTTTAGACCCAAAATTAGCGGAGGAGTTCGGTAGAGTTTTCAAAGATCAAATCGTTGAACTTTGACCCCTTAACAGACAAATTTCTGGCCGAAAACGGATCACGTAGATTTTCCCAAATCTCAGTACCCTGTATATCAAATTTTAAGTCTGTAGACTTAAAATTGAGAGAGTTATTGCACAGGGAAAAAATTGATCGCTTTTTTTTGCTCAACATACACCTCCAAACACCCGGGCAACGCCGGGCCGAAATGCTAGTTTTTTTTAAAAGAATGTGGTTTGGAATTCTGAAGAAAGAGTGGACAAAAATTGACAATTACTGGCAGGTGGAAAAAAAATATCCCTCAGCAGAGCTGATATAAATTTGCATAAGTATAAGAGAAGAGACAGTGGGTCTAAGCATGACTTTTGTAAAGTAAATACAAGGCCTGTTTATCAAGTAGGCTTTATCTGCTGACGTCATAGACTGTGGTATGAGCAGATAAACAATTCTGTTTGGAGCACAATTGAAGCATGATACTTGATATTTTAAACTTTGATGCAGCCATTATATGGTAAAATTATTTTATAAAATCAACAGTAGGTTCTCTACAGTGCAATGTAGACTACAATATATTGTGAACTTAGTCACTGTGAGAGGCATGTGAAGCTTCCTCTAGGTGCATCGCAATGGTTCTCCAAATTAGAGCAGGTAATCAATTGATTTCATAAATTTTTAAAACATATCTTAATAAAAATTAAAAAATACTAATCTAATTTACAGTTTAAAGTAAAATTTTAAAATGAGATAAAAATCATAACACAAATATTAATATAATATTAATAATAAAATGAAATAAAAGAATGATAAAAAATAATAACACAAATAATATTAATGAGAAAGAAATAAAAATACTTTTTAAATATATAAAATAATAATATAATTTTCATAATAGTTAAATAAGATATAAATTTTTTTAAAATATATAAAATAATATTATAATTTTTATAATAGTTAAATAAACTTTTTTTAAATATATAAATATTATAATTTTCATAATAGTTAAATAAAATATAAAATTTTTAAAAATATATAAAATAATATTATAATTTTTATAATAGTTAAATTAAATGTAAAATTTTTAAAATATATAAAATAATATAATTTTTATAATAGTTAAATAAAATGTAAATTTTTTAAAAATATATAAAACAATAATATAATTTTTATAATAGTTAAATAAAATATAATTTTTTAAAAAATAAATAAAACAATAATATAATGATTATAATAGTTAAATAAAATGTAAAATTTTTAAAAATATATAAAACAATAATATAATTTTTATAATAATTAAATAAAATATAAAATTTTTAAATATATATAAAATTATATTATGATTTTTATAATAGTTAAATAAAATATAAATTTTTTTAAAATATATAAAATAATAATATAATTTTTATAATAGTTAAATAAAATATAAAATTTTTAAAAATATATAAAATAATAATATAATTTTTATAATAGTTGAATAAAATATAAAATTTTTACAAATATATAAAATAATAACATAATTTTTATAATAGTTGAATAAAATATAAAAATTTTTAAAAATATATAAAATAATAATATAATTTTTATAATAGTTAAATAAAATATAAAATTTTTTAAAATATATAAAACAATAATATAATTTTCATAATAGTTAAATAAAATATAAATGTTTTAAAAATATATGAAATGATAACAAATATTAATAATAGAATGAAATGAAAATATTTTTTAAAATATATAAAATAATAATATAAATAATAATATATTAGTAAGAATGAAATTTGATATATAAAACTCACTATGTCTGTCTGTCTGTTTCCCTATTTTCAAATTCTATCTCTCTGAAACTAAAAGCTGCAGAGGTGTGCTAGGGGCCTCAAATGATTGGACTTTTTATGGACTGTTCTTTTACGGGTCTTTAGCTGGTTAAAATAGCTTTTAATTGGTAAAAATTGAAAAATCTGTTAAACATTCGTACATTCATCTTAGATTATTTTTAATCAGTTGATATGCGTGTCATGTTGGTACAGTGGTAAAGCCACCAGCTTTGAATGCTATAGTTTTGCTTTTGGTTTCGATTCTAGCTGATGGCACCTAAATACATTTTCTTTTTTTTTTACTTTTGAAATCATGAATATAATACGAAATCTGGACAAATCAAAATATCATATTTAAGCTAGTATATATATATATATATATATATATATATATATATATATATATATATATATATATATAAAGGGAGACAGATGTGAGAAAACATTTGGTTAGCATATACTTTATATTTTTATTAACCCACCTTTTCATAGTGAATTCTTGATAATTGTTAACATATAACAACAGAGTATGTATATATATATATTTTAAATATTAGGCTACATTTCAGTGACCAAGATTTTATTAATTTTTCTAAACATTTTTTAAAATAAAAACTTCAAAACATTTTCACAAACAGTTTCATTCACAGAACATCCAACATTATTTGGTTTAATCCTCCCTACAGTATGCCCATTTTTAGTAGCATAGCTAAAAAATGTACTGAATTGTAGATAAGAACTTCAGCTTCTAATAATACTCAAATAAACAACATAATTAAGAATGGTGTAACGAATGTTCTTCAAAGTCCTGATGCAGAATGTAATTGTAGAAACAATGATGGGAAATGTTTAATTCCAGATGTATCGTTTAAGTGTAGTGTTTTTTGGGTTTTTTGTTTTACTCATGTTCACCCCTTACAAAGCAAATCACCACTTGGACATAAGGGGCTACCATTTGGGGCCATGTCTAGGAAAGATTAACAAGATATTTGTTTATCTTACATTTAAACTTTGGCATATAACTACAGTCAGGGAAGTAGGCAGCAGGAAGGGAATTCCAAAGTCTAGCAGTTCAAGGAAAGAAACTAATAGAATAGAAAGCTTTCTGGCATTTAGAGACAACAACAGTGAAGGGGTGAGATCTTATTACTAAGCAGGTTTGTCGGGGATATGTACGTCGAGGGGGTACAAGTGAAACGAGTTCATCAGAACATATTCCATTAAAATATTTGTAAAACAGGCACAGTGATGCAACATTGTGGCGATGAGACCGAGGCTGAAGCTTAGTTGATAAAGTGGGACCGATTAGATTGACAACTCTTTTTTGGACTAAGAAGGAGAGACTAGTGGTAGATGCACTAGTCCAGATGTGGCAACAATACTCCATGCATGGGTGAATGGTGGCCTTGTAAAGGTACAAGATAAACAGAAAGAAATAGAAGTATGATATATTTGTTCCACTGAATGCACTTTCAAAGATAGACTCAGAAACCATATATCCTCTTTCAGGATGTCTAAGTGATTAGCAATAAACTAACCCCTTCTGAGTCTGAGAATTGACCAGCCTGAAAATAACAAACTTGGAGTGAGTCTATGATAATTCTAATATATCTTTATATATATATATATATATATATATATATATATATATATATATATATATATATTGGGTACAGAAAGTTGTTAGTTGAGACAGATCATTGGTACCATCGGTTTCAAGCCCGATAATAAGGCCTGTTTAAGGTATCCTTATCAAGCTCTCTTCAGCCAATATTCGTCTCTTCTGTACAGAAAATATAAATACGCTCTTACAATTTGGATTTTCCTTTTAATTGAGCACTCTGCTGGAATTCTTTTTCCAAAAAAAAACTAATCATATATATATATATATATATATATATATATATATATATATAAAGAATTAATAAAACATGTTAAAAACACTTTAAGAAGAGTTAAAAACATATTTCATTTTCAAAATGGAGACAAAAATAAAATGGATTGCCCTTCATCCAAAGAGTTTTGAAAGAAATACTTTTCTTCTAATCAGAGAGTAGGAATTAGCAAAATGCGCAATTGGATTTTACCTGCAAAGTGTTTAATGAAACTACAAGTAAGCCATAGCTAAGTTAAAAAATAGTGAAGCAAAAGGAATGGAGAAAAAAAAAGAAAAAGAATTTCACGTAAATGGAGTGAAGAGTAGAATATCCAATAATGGTAAAATCCAAGAAAAGTTGGTAAAAGTCTGGTATCCAGAAGTAAAAATCTAAAGGAATCGCGTTACTGGAGGATATTCCAATGTCATTCAAATAGCAGAATTCCGTAAAATAATTCACAAATGGGCGCAAGGAAAAAAGAGTGAGTTCAGTATATTATAATAAAAAGAAAAATTGTGGGTAGAATGAAGAAATGGAGAGATTTCAAGGTGCTTCTGCCGAGGCCGAATTTCTAAATACAAATAAAGAAACAGAAACTGTGAGCGGTGATTGAGTTCTTTTTAGAATACAAAATGCAATGTCACAATGACCCAGACAAAAAACGTTGAAGTGGTGCAAGAATTAATGGCAGAAAAAGGGGTCAAATGACTTTAAAATGAAATTATTATATGAAGTAAATCAATTGTGTGGAATGAGTAGTCATAAATTATAGATTGTTTCTAAGTTAGGGGCTATGAGTTTAATGAGGGAAACCGTCTTTATCTAATAGATTGAAAAGGGGGGGACCCGACGTTGCCCGGGTTTTTAGAGGCGTGTGTGGTTGGGTGGGGGTGGTCAAATGAAAACAAAGCGAAGTCATAACCCTGTTTAAAACAAACAATGTTAAAACTATTAAAAAATCGTGTAAAAAAAAACAATTAAAAAAATGAACGTGATGCAATATGAACGGTTCGGCGGTGGCCGTGTGTTTGTAAAATCCCAAAAAAGTTTGAAGGCGGGGGGGGGGGCTCGAACTCGAATCATTGAGGCAGAAGCGCCAAAAAAAAAAAAAAATGATGAATTAACTAAAAAGCGAATTAAATCAAATATCAATTCCGCAGTGGAGTTTGTTACATCACACTCAAATTCTAAATGAATTTAATTGTTTTAATTTTAATTTAAGTGTAATGCAAGTGAATTCACAATATCGTTGCATTGTAATCTTTGTGTAAAAATAAATGTTGAGTTGCAAGTACTAATAAACCTAAACTGCTTAAGGAGTAGATAGGCTCTGTCTATCACCCGGCTTCCATACTCCTACTTTGCCTATTAGTCAGGCGCAGAGATGCTATCACAGTGATTCGACAGACACTCAGTGGTAGATTTTGTTTCTTGTCTAGGGCAACAAACGCCGTTTTCCCCACTCCCGACACACCCCACCCATAAAACTGGGCACTTGAGAGTGCTTGAGTACCATATATGCCTGAGCAATTAGATTGGGTTGACCTTCCTCTGATGGGTTGAGGGTACCGGATTGACAGTTCCTGGCTGCTGTTTCCGACTGGTGGTACAGAAGCCATAACTCTTTGGTAGCACTTAGAGCGGCTGCTCCATCAACAGTTGTAAAATATCGGGATGTTTGTAGTGCCATGTCGCACATGGAAAGGGACCCTACACTCATCCCTGGTGGGATTTCCTGGGGTCACAATCCTAATTGAAGAAAGGTAGCGGATGGTCTAGTTGTGATGCATGTCTGATGCCCTGCATAACCTCTTGTTCAGCTCCCCCTAACCTAAACTAAAACTCTTTAAAAAATATGACGACAGTACAATCTAAAAATAAGCTTAAACCAGGCTTAGGGTCAAACAAATCCAACTTGCCTCCTCCCTTGAGGCTTGCATTCACAAATATCCGTGGGCTTAGAACTAATTTAGCTGATGTTGACGCATTTCTCCTATCTAATACCCTGGATATCTTCTCAGTAAGTGAGACTTACCTACACTCCTCCATCCCCTCTAACTACTTTAACATGCCTGGATATCTCCCACTCTGCCGTAAGGACTCTGACAGACACATGCATGGACTTGGAGTTTACATTCGTAATACCCTTCCCTTGACTAGAGAAACAAACCTAGAATCGGATGATCAAGCCTTTATGTGCTTTAGACTTAACTTGCAGCACAACATTAGCTACTTTTACTTTCTCTACCGCTCTCCCTCGATCCAGGACTGCACCATAATAAACAAAGTCTCTGACAGCATAGACACAGCACTCTCCCTCGACACTAGCACACAAGTACATGTATTTCATGACTTTAATGTCCACCACAAAAACTGGCTTGGATTCTCTACTTACACAGATGCAGCAGGCAGAACAACTCATAGCTCCTCTATATCTCACTCTCTATCACAAATTGTTACGTTTCCAACCCATTTCCCTGACCAGCAAGAACAATATGCATCACTTCTAGATCTGTTTTTGACCACAGTTCCCGATGAATGTATAACAAATGCTAACTGCCCACTTGGGAACGCTGACCATGCAGTGATAATGGTTGAAATTGCCCTAAACTCTAGAGCCAAAACTGAAAAGGCAGTGCTCAAAACAACAAGACTGTAATCTCTGAATGTATACACCATTCACTGGACAAAGCGGGGGAAGGGCAGAGCGGTAGCTCTAGATATATCTAAGGCTTTTGACAGGGTATGGCATGAGGGTCTTCTCAGGAAAAATTAGATCATACGGTATCACTGATAGAATACTTAACATAATTAAATCCTTCTTAGATAAGAGAAAACTCCAGGTTGTCCTCGATAGTCATACATCTTAACAATATGATATAAATGCAGGTGTGCCCCAGGGGTCTATCCTTGGGCCTTTACTGTTCCTGATATTCATAAATGACCTCCCCGACAAAATTGCCTCTGAGATGGGTATATATGCTGATGACACTCTATAACAGGCACGACAGGAAAACAAATGAACACATATCTAAAGAAATGGCAAAAACACTAGAGGATGACCTTGAATCTGTAGTGGAATGGAGACAAAAATGGATGGTCACGTTCAATGCCACCAAGACTAAACTAGTTTCATTCAATAATTACAAGAAACCTTCTCTACCAACTATAGCAATGGCCAACGACTCTTTATCTGAGAGTACATCTTTCAAACTCCTTGGCGTTACGTTCACAGGAAACATGAGTTGGAACAATTATATTGAAGGCATTGCCAGGGCCATTGCAAGGAAGGTGGGCTCTCTCTACCTTGCTAGAAAACTACAAATACCCGAAAGTATCCTGTACCTCTATAAGGCCACCATTCGCCCATGTATGGAGTATTGCTGTCATATTTGGGCTGGTGCATCTGCTACTAGTCTCTTGCTCCTTGACAAGGTTCAAAAGAGAGTCGCAAACCTGATAGGCCCTGAACTGGCATCTAAGCTTCAGCCTCTGTCCCATTGACGAAACGTTGCATCCCTCTGCCCGTTGTATTTTAATGGTAAATGCTCAGACGAACTGCAAGCACTTGTGCCCCCACGACGTGAACACCCTCGACAAACCCAACAGGCTGCTAAATCCCACCCCCACACTGTAGAGATCCCCAGATGTAAAAGATCTTTCTACTCCAGTAGTTTCTTCTCCAGAACCGCTAGACTTTGCAATTCCATTCCAGGTCCCTGCTTCTCCAACTGTACTGATGTGCAGAAGTTTAAGTGCAATGTGAACCGACATCTTGCTGCCCAAATCCCTACATAGTACCCCAGTAGTTGTTGCCCCTGACAGTAGCCCCCTACACCAAAGTGGCAATGTGCCTTGTTTGGGGTGAAAATGTAATAAAAAAAAAATTAAAAAATAAACAAATAAATAAATAAAGGTCATAGTAAGATTTAGAGTCGTTAAAACCGGAAGTAAAATCCGGTTAGTCTCGCAGATTGCGCCCTACATTGATGAAAAAAATAAAAGTAAAAAGAAAACAATAATAGTAATAATAATAGTAATCGCATTTTCTCGTTTTTTTTTGTAAATTTTTTTTATTTCTATTTTATTATGGAAAAAAACAATGCATAATTCAGGGAAAAAAGATTTTAAAAAATGGCAAAAGTAACCTTGTACAATTCCAAACCAGTGTGTTTCCTTGTACTGTTCCTTGTGAATGCATCTGTTGTGGTGTAAATGAGGAGAGGGGAAAGGAGGAATCTAATAGAGAGAAAAGATGTTGCAACTTCCATTGAATCTAAGCGATTTTGGCAGTGGACTCTCACCGGAAAAAATATAAGAATGTACCATTGTTGAGAAACTGTAGAGGTAATAGACCTATAGCAAACCTCAGATAATGTGCTATAGTCTGTACGCATTACATTTACATGTAATGTCTTGATTTTTTATCCTATTAAGGTCAAAGTTGGAGGGGAAAAAATGAGTTCATTTTATTTATATAGATAGATAGATATAGATAGAAGAAGAATATATATCTATAAATGTAAAAGCGAAAATGTATGTATGTTTGTATGTTTTCTATATGTCTACAAAAGGCTTTTTTTTAGAGAAGCGGTCGGTCGCCTAACAACTTTTTAAAACTTTTTATATCGCATATTAATCGAAATATCCCAGAGTTAACAACGAAGCTCGCCTGTCTATTTAATTTGCTCGACTTTGGGAAGATAAATATTCAACATTTGTCGCTCGCCGCATGTGGGTTAGTCTTTTTCCTATAACATCTTAGGAAGCATTCCCGCAGTAAATGAAATACTATCCCACAGTCAAACTTGACCTCATTAAGTCATTAAAATGGGCACCTGCCAAATCCAAGTAATTAAATAAATTCAAATGTGTTTCCGTTAGAATCTTGCGGTGGGGCAATCGTTAACGTCGCACTTTTTTTTTTTCACACTTTAATTTACAACTTTGTCTCAAGGGTTCGGGTTCGATCCTCATACTTACCTACCAAAACATTTTTTTTTTTACCTGCCCACCCTCGGAGTTTTCACACACACCTCCAAACACCTAAGCAACGCCGGGTACCCCTCGCTAGTATATTATAAAGAACAATTATCTATATGTGTATGTTTGTAAGAAAAATACAAAACAAACACCAACAAAATCAGTATATTCTTGATCGGATTTACCCTGGATGAATAATTCTTTGAGGGTCAACCAAGCTGGGTTGCGCCAAGGATGGAAAAGGGCTTATGTGTGTGTGTCTATATTCATATCATGTGTGTGTCTATATTCATATCATGTGTGTGTGTCTATATTCATATCATGTGTGTGTCTATATTCATATCATGTGTGCGTCTATAGTCACATTATGTGTGTGTCTATATTCACATTATGTGTGTGTCTATATTCACATTATCTCTGTGTCTATATTCATATTATCTCTGTGTCTATATTCATATTATGTGTGTGTCTATATTCATATCATGTGTGTGTCTATATTCATATCATGTGTGTCTATATTCATATCATGTGTGTGTCTATATTAATATCATGTGTGTGTCTATATTAATATCATGTGTGTGTCTATATTCATATCATTTGTATGTCTATATTCATATTATCTGTGTGTCTATATTCATATTATCTGTGTGTCTATATTAATATTATTTGTGTTTCTATATTCATATCATGTGTGTGTCTACATTCACATTATGTGTGTGTCTATATTCACATTATGTGTGTGTCTATATTCACATTATGTGTGTGTCTATATTCACATCATGTGTGTGTCTATATTCACATTATGTGTGTGTCTATATTCATATCATGTGTGTGTCTATATTCACATTATGTGTGTGTCAATATTCACATTATGTGTGTGTCAATATTCACATTATGTGTGTGTCAATATTCACATTATGTGTGTGTGTCTATATTCATATTATGTGTGTGTCTATATTCACATTATGTGTGTGTCTATATTCACATTATGTCTGTGTCTATATTCACATTATGTGTGTGTCAATATTCACATTATGTGTGTGTCAATATTCACATTATGTGTGTGTCTATATTCACATTATGTGTGTGTCAATATTCATATTATGTGTGTGTCTATAGTCATATTATGTGTGTGTCTATATTCATATCATGTGTGTGTCTATATTCATATCATGTGTGTGTCTATATTCATATCATGTGTGTGTCTATATTCACATTATCTCTGTGTCTATATTCATATTATCTCTGTGTCTATATTCATATTATCTCTGTGTCTATATTCATATTATCTCTGTGTCTATATTCATATTATCTCTGTGTCTATATTCATATTATCTCTGTGTCTATATTCATATTATGTGTGTGTCCATATTCACATTATGTGTGTGTCCATATTCACATTATGTGTGTGTCTATATTCATATCATGTGTGTGTCTATATTCATATCATGTGTGTGTCTATATTCATATCATGTGTGTGTCTATATCCATATCATGTGTGTGTTTATATTCATATCATGTGTGTGTCTATATTAATATCATGTGTGTGTCTATATTCATATCATGTGTGTGTCTATATTACCATTATGTGTGTCTATATTCATATCATGTGTGTGTCTATATTCATATTGTGTGTGTCTATATTCACATTATGTGTGTGTCTATATTCATATCATGTGTGTGTCTATATTCATATCATGCGTGTGTCTATATTCATATCATGCGTGTGTCTATATTCATATCATGCGTGTGTCTATATTCATATCATGCGTGTGTCTATATTCATATCATGCGTGTGTCTATATTCATATCATGTGTGTGTCTATATTCATATCATGTGTGTGTCTATATTCATATCATGTGTGTGTCTATATTCATATTATCTGTGTGTCTATATTCATATTATCTGTGTGTCTATATTCATATTATCTGTGTGTCTATATTCATATTATCTGTGTGTCTATATTCATATTATCTGTGTGTCTATATTCATATCATGTGTGTGTCTATATTCATATTATATGTGTCTAAATTCACATCATGTGTGTGTCTATATTCACATTATGTGTGTGTCTATATTCACATTATGTGTGTGTCTATATTCACATTATGTGTGTGTCTATATTCATATTGTGTGTGTCTATATTCACATTATGTGTGTGTCTATATTCACATTATGTGTGTGTCTATATTCACATTATGTGTGTGTCTGTATTCACATTATGTGTGTGTCTATATTCACATTATGTGTGTGTCTATATTCACATTATGTGTGTGTCTATATTCACATTATGTGTGTGTCTATATTCACATTATGTGTGTGTCTATATTCACATTGTATGTGTCTATATTCATATTATGTGTGTGTCTATATTCACATTATGTGTGTGTCTATATTCATATCATGTGTGTGTCTATATTCACATTATGTGTGTGTCTATATTCACATTATGTGTGTGTCTATATTCACATTATGTGTGTGTCTATATTCACATTATGTGTGTGTCTATATTCACATTATGTGTGTGTCTATATTCACATTGTGTGTGTCTATATTCATATTATGTGTGTGTCTATATTCACATTATGTGTGTGTCTATATTCATATCATGTGTGTGTCTATATTCACATTATGTGTGTGTCTATATTCACATTATGTGTGTGTCTATATTCACATTATGTGTGTGTCTATATTCAGCTAATAAGAAATAAGTTGGGTAGAAGAGTAAGAGAGGAAGGAGAGAAAGGAAGAGGCAAATGGAAGAGGAAAAGACGTTGAGATAGAAGTTTTATATATTACACTTTTGCCGCAAACCTTGCTCTCTCTCTCACTCTTTCTCTCTCTCTCTCTCTCTATATATATATATATATTATTATTATTATTATTATTAAATGAAAGATGAGGAATAAAAGTTATATACTACTATTATCTCATTAGAACAATAAGGCAAAGTTAATGGGGAAATTTAAGAAAAAAAAACTCTTTAAGCCATGGAATTTCGAAGCTAGATGCTTCTCATCCCAAGAGGAGAAGGGCCAGAATCATAAAAAATGTAAATATAAAAGAAAAACTGGCTTAATTACATTCAGGAATGAAATAAGAATGAAGGAATAGGATAATATGGTAAATAGGTACTATATTCTTCGCATAGGAATCTTTCATCATTTATTTTATTTTATTTTGCATTATTCTATTTTATTTAATTTTTTTAACTGATTTTAAACACGTTTTGAACATTTTTTATAATAGCATTTTCTTCAATTTCAGATCATTTTATTTCTATTGTTTTATCTATTTAAATATGTATTGCCGTGTCCCCTATCTCCTTCCCTTCTTTTTCAGCTTTCTCTTCTATCTTCCCTACTTTTTCCTTTTTTCTTTTATGATTGGCTCTTTTTTAATGATCCCAATTATTTCATAGTGGCCTACATTTTTAAAAATATTACCTACATATATACTACCCTTCTGATTTACCCTCATATGTTATACCTACTTTTAGTTACTATTTATTTTATTATCCTATTCCTTCGTTCTCATCTCATATCTAAATGTTATGAAGCCATTTTTTTCTATGTTTGCATTTTGTATAATTCTGACCCTTCTTCTTTTCTGGTGAGAAGCATTTAATTTCGAAATGCCATGGCTTAAAGAAGTTTTTTTTTTTATATATAAGCTTCCCCTTTAACTTTGCCTTATTGTTCTGATGATATAATAAAGTTATGTATAACTTTTATTCCTCACCTTTCATTTATTATTGCTTTTTGATGGTGTTGAGCTTTTCTTATCTTGATAAGTTTTGCTTTGTTAAAGATTTACTCTTTGATAACAATTATTAGAGACAGACAGACAGACAGATAGATAGATAGATAGATTTGTAGATAGAGAAAGCGAGAGAGATTAAAAATTACAAAGGAAAAATTACTAACCTGAAAATTCAACGTTTTGCCCAACTAGTGCATGGGTTTTTTCAAGAGAGAAATGCTAAAAGTGGAAATTTACTGTTTATCAGAAATGTACCTGACTATTTTCGATCATCTGATACTAATCAATTAAAGTAAGGTATACTTCTGATATCGATTTTTGTTTAAAATCAATAGATTTTCATTATTACTACCAATAAGTTGATATATTCTTTAAACAAGATCAAATATAAAAGCTAATTACAAGAATCGTTTTTGGCATTGGAAACTTGACACAAATATTTCTGATTCTGATACCACCAAAAGTTCCGATTTTTTAAATTCTGATAAATCCTCCCAACACACACACATATATATTTCTTCTTCTATTATATAACAAGCAGTTGTTTGTGTGTATGTATGTTTGTATGTCCAGCTAAAAGTAAAAAAAAACTACAAAACAAAGAAACACAAAGTATATTCTTGATCCGCATTGCACTGGATGAATAATATCTAAAATTATAAAGAAAAATATTTTTTCACTGAAGGTTAACTGAGCCGGATTTTCTCAAGTGGGTCATTTTTTTAGTGATATTATGTACTAATTTGCAAAGAAAATGCTGACTTTTTACACCAGGAATCTATTATATAATGGAGAGATTTTACGAATTTAAGCTCAATAGATGTCATTTTTTTTACTCCAGAGCACATATAAATAAATCATAGAAAATTAGATTCCAGTAACTATATATTCATTAACTTTTAGCAGTATATAAAAGTTAATTTGATATCGGAGATTTTTGTAATCGTACCCTATTTCCAACAGAGAGAAGATATAACATGAGAATTATTTGGAGTCAAGTCTCCCCTCACTGTTATTTCAGATCATTTGAAACCATAGCAGCAAGTAACTAACATTATTGTTTACATGTGTGCATACGTTTCAGTGGAATCTCAATTTAAACAGACCCACCTCATCAGACCAGTATTGTTTTTGGCCTGATGAGGGGGAGTCTCTAAAATCAGTATACACTGAAACATGTATGCATATATGTAGCAAATAATATTTGTATAATAAACATTATATATATATATAGCACGATCATGTTTACACACCGGTTCTTGCCCGATCACCAAAGTTAAGCAACATGGAGCCTGGTCAGTTCCAGATGGGTGACCATTTGAGATAGTTAGATGCTGTATGTAGCATGCTGAGTCATAAAAATTTCCAGGTTGGTATCAGAGGTCGTATTAATACACTGGGAGAGATGCACGCCTAGCCTTCATTAAGACACGCATCTAGGAGAAGGAAACTATGATTGAAAAACATGCGGTATACTGTATACTCTGTCCTGTGGCAGTCATCTCCACCAACGAATGGTAGCAGAAATACCAAAAAGTGTGGTTGGTTCTTCCCAAAGTCTTCACCACCATAAAAAAATCATCTGTGTGGATTTCTGAGCAACTTCGTTGTTGCGGCGGAACCTCATATATCAAAATTGACAGGAGAGTCCATCATATATATATATATATATATATATATATATATACACATACTAGCATTTCAGCCTGGCGTTGCCCGGGTGTTTGTGTATGTTGAGCAAAAAAAAAAAAAAAAAAAAAGCGGTGAATTTTTTTTAACTTTGACCTCTATTATGACCCCTTAACATTTATTGTTTTGTGGCTCAAATCGACTTAAGTTAGATCCATGTCGAAGAAACCTATATCTAAAATTTCAAGTGTTTAGACCCAAAATTGGCGGAGGAGTTTGGTAGAGTTCTCAAAGGTCAAATCGTTGAATTTGGACCTCTTAACAGCCAAATTTCTGGCCGAAAACGGATTACAAATATTTTCCCAAATCTCAGTACCCTGTATATCAAAGTTCGAGTCTGTAGACTTAAAATTGACAGAGATATTGTGTAGGGAAATGTATACACACAGACACGTTCACTTATATATATATATATATATATAGTCATCCACATACAGTACTGTTTCGCTGTTTCACAGCTCATCAGTGCGGTTAGACAAGCAACTACCTCAAGCCAGGATTGGAACCCGATTGCCCAAACGACAGTTGGAGCTTCTAACCATTGCGATATACAGCTGCTGCTATGTGGGCAGTGAATTAACAATGTTTTGACATTGTCCAAAGTATCTAAGCTCAATTTGTTTACACAAAGAGCATCGCTTCATAGGCTAATGGTAATTTATATATCACTTCTCAAATGCTCAAACTAAGATAGAGAGCATTATAGTCATCCACATACATACATACATATATCTTTAAGATATACATCTACAAAAAGGAAAACTCTGATATAAAACCCGAGGTTTTCTGGCTGCTCTGTCCGCAGCATTCAATTACACCAACTGAGATTAGCAGTTGTTTTAAAACGTATGGATAGTTCCACATAAGCCTTCACTACAGGATGGAATGATAAATTTGTCACCCTAACGAAAACAATATTACAGTTTTATTTTAAAAACTTTTATTGAAAAAAATCGTTATGTAATAGAGCTGACATTCATTCAATGTAGCTGCCTTCGGCATCAATCACCACCTCAATATGGGTAAGGAACTGGAAGCATGCCTTTTGCACAATCGCCGGCTGGAGCTTGGCGAATACTCGGTGGATGGCGATCATGCAGGCTTTGGTGTTGTAGGAAGCCATGTTGGTGATGATCTCAACATATGACCAAAGGACGTAGTCCAGCAGGTTCAGGTCGAGAGGGAGACGAGAGGGGTCCAATGAGAGAAGAGTACAAAGTTATAGCACTCCTTTTTGAGGCCAAGTCTGGATGTCTTTGAACTTGTGGGTCAATGCAGAGTCTGCTGCCACACCCAGAGTCTGCCAGTGGCCACCTGATTGAACCACGGTGTCAGCACACTTTGGTATTGACCAGGTATTTATTTCTCTCTTGCCATAAGAAATAAAACATAAGGGTGGAAAAGTTAGCACTTCACTGGAAGCGTACGCTGATCCTAGAAAAAAGATGCCCGTGTCCGCCCCGTCAGCATTCCCCGACAAAGGTGCCTCAGGCGATTAGCAATAAACTAAGCCTTTCTCAAAGAGAGAAGGCAAGACTGGGACAGTGAACCTCCTAGAACTGCACAGAACCAGCATAGCACCGAAATCAACAAGGAACAAGTTATTATAGGAATGGTTTAATCTCTCCCCTCAGCTGATACTTATATCCATTGATAAACTATCAATTTTAAACAAAAAGGAATATCTTATCAATTGCCCCCAGGCTGTCAATGGAAATTATAATAACGAGATCAAAGGACCATAATTACCTGGAAATATTTTTTAATTTGCATTTTACATTCAAAAGAGTATAGTTTAATATAGAATTATCATCGAGTTCTTGATCAGAAAGCGTTTACTGACCACAAAAACAGAACGGGTAACCATTTCTTTTTTTCTGTTAATATTTTGAAATCGGTGGCCATTTTGGAAATATACATTTATTCTTTCAGGAATTTTTTGTGTATTGATGTACAATTAATTAGAAAACATAAAATCGCACTTTTATTTATTTTTTGTTGGCAGCATGAGGGCAAAGGGTAAGATTTTATCAAATATATTTACGTGTTTTGCAATGTTTAAAAACACTTTATAATTCAAAGTTCTTCATAAAATCCCA
This sequence comes from Euprymna scolopes, assembly GCF_053919585.1. Classification (NCBI taxonomy): domain Eukaryota; kingdom Metazoa; phylum Mollusca; class Cephalopoda; order Sepiida; family Sepiolidae; genus Euprymna; species Euprymna scolopes. The sequence continues at coordinate 24,923,048 of NC_136506.1, forward strand.
GTGAATAACCTGATGAAAATATGTACTGGAAAACTGAAAAAAGATCTAGGAATACAAAAACAATTTTTATATATAAAATTCATTTTTTTTTTATTTTAGGCTGGCAAGGGAAAGGAGATAACTTATCACATTTTTAGATTTTTCTTTTCTTTTTTTTTTTTAACAATGTATTTTAACAAATATATTTTTTCAACGATTATTTTTTATTTATAAAATATTTAATATGTTATCCATTGAAATTTAATGTTTATTTAAATAAATTAATGTGTTATCTCCCTTGCTTTGTTGGCCTAAAGTACAAAAGAGCCAAACTGAAGGCATGACCAGGAGGAACATTTGTTCGTACATCGTGGGTAGAATCTGGATTGAAAAAAATAAAAATAAAAAACTTCCGGAGATCGAGAAACTTGTTTGTTTTGGTTTTTTAAATAGAATAGCAAAACGTAAACAATGTGATACGATAGTGAAGGAATAGACGCTTTTGAACACGAAGATCTGAAGAGAAAAGAACCAAAACGGCAAGAAACAGAAAAAGATACTTACTTCCTGTCAAGGGTTTCTGATGATTGACATTATTGGTGGCTGAAAGACCTTTGTTTACGGCCTTTCACGAATATTACCGGCGATCGTATCCGATATATACCTAATACCAACTAGCACGTTGCCCTTTTCTTTCCAGCGAGACGAAAATTCTTGAAAATCTTTTTAAAAAATACAATTTGTTGTTCAAGCTAAAAAAATCTCGATCCGGAACTGAGAACTGGCGCATGCGCCGCACGGCATTCTGGGATAGACAGCCGGAAACTAGCCTCGCTTTCATCGTCAGCCACACGCACTCGCACAAAGACACACAGCGTTGAATGCTGGGAAATTGAAACCAGAAGCGACAGAAAAGAAGAAAAGTAAAACGGAGTCAAAGATAAATGAATGAAAAATATTTTTCTTTTCAAAAATGTCAACAACAAATGAAAGAAAGAAAAAAGAAAATCTTCTTAATGTATTTAACGAAGATCGGTAAAATCCGACAGCGCAGAACGCGTGTTCGGCAAATGACCTAATTTCCGCCTTTTCAACCAGTACTTTGCCTGATCGACCAGTGTGGGGCGAGGAGCCGTCTTTCACGAGTCGGCAATTCTCGGTAATGTCCGTGCGTTTCAAGTGAAATGTCGTTACTTTCCGTAACTTTTCGCTCGTTGGCAGGAGGCGTGGCTTTGTACTATTGTAACTCATACTACAGCATTCCTTTTCTGAATAGCACAAAGGCACAAAGACCTGGTTTCATCTGGCACATGTCGTCAAGCTTATATCAGAGTGAATCGTGATTTCTGTTCAGTAATCACATTAGGCAATACCCCCCTTTCTTCTGGAGAGGGTATTGCTGGTCGACTGAGGCGGCCCTACCAGGGAATACAATGGGAAACTTTGCAACTATCTAGAGTAGCCTTCCTCTTTTGAGAGTAGCTGGTTTTCTTACTATGAATTGACCTTATACCTCACCTTGCTACAATTGCGAGCAGTAAACTCATTTGAAAACCAGCTTTTCATAAATAGCACGTTTTATGTTTACTTAAGGAGCAATTAAAAGATTTTAAAAAATACAGTTTACCTTTGGCACGGGAGCACAGGAGCACAAAAGAACCTTCATAGGAACTAATCCTGTCATAAACCATGAGACTATCCTTATAACAATCAACCACAACAGAAAAAGTATTGCAAGAGAAAGGAAAAACAAGAGCCTTCTGTAAACTACACTGTTGGGTGTAGCTTGCCAAAAAGTTCAGAAGTGACGAAAGGAATTAAAAATTAATAAACGTCGGCTACCGAAAGATTTTAGGGGAGAAGAGGCGGTGTATCGTCAAGTGAACATAGCCTTACTCAGTGCCAAGGCGACTGGATCAGGAGAGAGTGTCAATGTCTTTCTTAAAACCCCAAAGATCTCCGGATGGAATTTTTTTAAGTCTGTTCAAATTAATATGCCAAGACTTCTGATTGTCCATACTGTGCCCTAATAACTTTGCTAGGTCTTCTGCACGAAAAAGGAAAGAAATTTGTTTGCGACATCATAATATTCCCTTTTTACTTTGTAATTTAATCCAAGCAAGAATTTACCATCGAATTTGCTGTTTAAATGCACTTAAATAACCTTGCAATTTTTAACAGCCACAATGTAATAATCAAGTTTGTTATTTTTGTTCTTGAATATTCTGTTATCGTATTGAAACTTCATTTTATCTGGGGGTTTTTTCTTTTAATATTTTCTATGTATATAATCAATTTTTAATTTTCAATAACCATTGCATTTTCTTTAGCGTTGGTCTATGTTGTTAAGAAGAAAAATATATAATTTGATTGAATTTCATTGCAAACAGAATTGTTCCGATTCGGAATATTTTATCAATCATAATGCTCATTATCAATAGCATGATACGGCTTAAATCACTTTTCAATTTCGACCAGTCTCTACGTAATTTAGTTTGCTACTTTTAATGCATACAAAATGGCAACTATCGGTCGAATTCAGGACTAATAGAAATTCAAAACGGTCACTTAGAAAGTAATTAGTAACTTTAATTTAAAGGTAAAGATAAATGTCAAGTATCATGGTTCAGTCGCGCCATTAAATCAAAAGAAAACATGAATTATCAGATGCGTGCCTCTTATCATTTAAACTTCTTTATGTCTATATTTCTTTCTTACAATATTTTTATCGCCCTGATATACAAAAGCTGGATTTCTAGTCTTTAGATGTAAATAGCTTCCATCTTAACAGATCGATATTTTATTCTGAATAGCCATTTCCTTTACTTTAGCGTTGGTACATGTTGGTAAACGGAAAAAATGTGATTTGATTTAATTTATTGGCAAATTAAATTATTCCTCTGGGAATTATTTTTTTTTTTTTTCATAATGTTCCATGTTTACATGTTTCTGTTTATTGTGTTTCTCGTTTATTTTAGCTATTCTATTAATGTAATATTCTTTGAAAATACCCCCCACCCACAAAAAAAAACTATACAAACCAAAATTTTATTTCGTTTTGTGTTTAACTTTGAAAATGTGCAAGCTCCTCCAAAAATTATTAACCAAAATAACATTATTGTATCCTGGGCAACGCCGGGTAGAGACAGCTACCATATACAAGCTTAAATGTGCCATTGCATCTCTATAAGGATTTCTGTCCATCAAAAGTCTGCCAGGATTAAAATTCAAATAGAATTTTCATTGGGATTTCTCACTGAGGAAGAAAAAAATCCCTATAGAAGCTTTAGGGTTCACACTGTCTGCCAAACTTCAGCCCCGGTCTCATCACTGCAATGCTGTACTTCTTTTATAATCATATCGACGTAATATGCTCTGGCGAACTTACTACACTTGTATTTCCTTAACGTAAATGTAATCTTAACATGAATATTCTCGACCAACCGGAATAGCAACAAAATCCCACCCTTTCGCTGTAAAAATCCCCAGATGTGAGAAAATGCTCTACTCTAATCGTTTTCTTTCCTCGGGTTGATTGTCATTGGAATTTCCTCGCTGCTCCTTGTTTCACCGACTGTACAAGCATGCAGAAATATAAATATAATCTAAAAAATACGTCTTGCTGCACAACTCCCCACTAATTCACTGCCCGCATAGCAGCAGCCATATAGCGCAAGTTCCACCTATAAATCTGACCCTAATCATAGTAACTCATTACGATGTGCTTTATTTCTATATGAATAAAGGTAGATAAATAAACGTTCATCGATAATCGAACAAATTGAATAAAGCTAAAAGCTAAGCTAAATGGCCGACTATAGTTAAAGGCGACCCAAAAGTTATTTTTCCATTAGCTGCTACACCGAGGTGTAAAGGAAGGCGCCACTCCATTTTCAGGATTACTCCACTTGCTCTTGACCTTTCTCTTATAATGCTGAATATTTAACAAGTGGATATTATCAAGTACGACTTTTTATGTCTAGTATGACGTGTCTGAGGATTGAACGCCGTTCTCCCAGTTCATTAGCAAATATTTGTACCATTAATGCAAATGACATTATAGACGAATTGAATAGGTGTGCCTTAATAATATGTGTTCTTTATTTTATTTGTATTGGTCGGACTATTGTTCTCTTCTTGAGTGTTATTTGTGCACCGTTACGGTCGGATTGTACTTCGGCCGTCCTCTAGCATGGCGGTTCTTGTTTGGAAAAGAAAAGAGAAAAGTTACTGGCTCCGTAGATAAATTCGTAATCGGTGAGTTAGTCTCTATTTCATGGTTATTGTTTCGAATTTGTGAAAAAATCGGTTAACAATAATCCGATCAATACAAATAAAATAAACAATCAACCCTAATCTAAAAAAAAAGTCAGAATTTTAATAGGTTTACACAATAATATAAGAATAGGTATTCTTGTTTACAAATCAATTATGGCTAATGTTTTTTTTTTCTTTTTTATTTAGATTAGACTAGCCTGGGTGCCCGATGTTGGCCGGGTGTTTGAAGGTGTGTGTTGAGCAAAAAAAAAAAAATGGTAGTAGACAGGCTCGGACTTATACCACGAAGGAGGGAAATAACGTGAAAAAATAAAGTGACGTCTTTGCTGTCGGGTCCATCGCAAAACCGGAAGTGACAAACGTCAAAATTAAGGTTAGACAATCGAAAAGAGCGGTAACTTTCGAAAATATCTGCGAAAAAAGCGACCCCTCCTTGTAGAAAACTGCCCCGTTGAGGGTGAAGGAATTAATGTTTGGGGCCAATTTTTCGATATTTGTCGTCCGGTAGTTCGAGGTTTAAAACCGTACTGGTTTCATCACGTTCGCGACGCGTCTGTCAAAATGTTTATACATACATACATACATACATTTAATCAGACAGGTGAGATTTATATTATAGATTAGATTAGAGTGGATTAGATTAGATAACTTGACTCATTTTCCCCCTTTGGAGCAACAGATGTTTCACATATCCATTTATCGTGATCCTTGGTCGGCGCGCTCGTCCTTCTTTTTATAATCGTTTTACATTCGTAGATATTCGTAGAACTAATTATTCTTATAATTATAGGCTCCAAATAATAGAGTGAATTAGAATTGATGTTAATATCGAATACTCGTTAGAGAATTTCGTACGAATTAAAGTTAGTTACTCACATTGATGTATTATTGTAGATTTAATAACACTTAAGATAGACACAACCGACACGAACCATAAAATACAGTATATTATGTTACATTTCTGAATTTTGGAGACGAGGATTGGTTATTCGGGTTTGTATTACTATACACATAGATTCGAAACAATTGTTAAAAAAACAAATATGTAATAAATACATATTATCAAAGACAAGTTAAGTTACTTTTCTACCTAATTGGATACTTTTTTGTGTTTTTATTTAATGTAACATGTTTATTAAGCTTGAAAAACATACATATGCATATGAAAATTTAAAATGGCGCCGAACTCTCTGCTGAACATGGTAAGTTTGGGAAATGGGTTAAAAATAAAAAAATATACAAAATACTGTTAGAAACTCACTCAATATATGTTACCGTGACATAGGCTAATATATATTCGGTGGGTTCCTAATAGTATTTTGTATATTTTTTTATTTTTAACCCATTTTCCCAAACTTACCGTGTTCAACAGATAGTTCAGCGCCATTATAAACTTTCCAATAACTCGCTAAACATTGTATGTTTTTTTTTAGCCAAATAAACATGTTACATTAAATAAAAACACAAAAAATTATCCAGTTAGGTAGAAAAGTAACTTATCTTGCCTTTGATAACATTCATTTGTTATATATTTGTCTTTTGACAACTTTTTCGAATCTATGTGTACATTAATAAAACCCCGGTTATCCGTATTATTTGTATTCGTCTATATTCTCATCTATATTGGCATTTTTACAACGTTTGGGTCGATGTAAACTGCGACCTTCTTCAGGTGTAGTATTTGGAAAAATTATTTGTAAAGATGATATTCTCTTGAAGGTTAAAGGTCAATGCTCAGTGTGGGCGACCAAAAAATACAACTGAAGATCTCTATCCAATCATAGCTGACGGAACGAGAACATACTACCCCCGTGAAGTAAATGAAGTGTTCCGTTTGAAATTCCGTCCAAATTCCCGAGTTCGATACAAGCATGCCGGAGTTCGACAAGATACACATGAAAAAGATCGGAGATTACATCAACCGAAACGTTATGAAAAATGATACCCAAGATGAGAACAGTAGTCTGATGAATCCAAATAATACAGTATATGATGAGAGTAACCTTATTAAAACGTACAATTGGCACTGTTTTCTTATAAAAGTATTAATGCATTTACTAATACAATAAAATAAACTCTGCTCTTTAGACTCCAGGTCTAATTCCCTCTAATACAGGGTGTTCGTAAAGTTACTATACAGTCTTACAACGTGACACCACACTCTGACAAACTTTGGTGCAGAAGTCACGATCAAGAAAAAAAATAAATATTAACTATTAATACAAATATAATACAATAAAACAATAAGACTGTATAGTAACTTTACGGACACCCTGTGTATATATATATGTATATATACACACATATATATATATATATATATATATATATATATATATATATATATACATGTAATGCCTACGTTATATATATATATATATATATATATATATAACGTAGACATCACACGTATGTATTATATATATATATATATTTATATATATATATATATATATATATATATATATATATATATATAGAGAGAGAGAGAGAGAGAGAGAGAGATAGAGAGATAGATAGATATATGTGTAACGTAGGCATTGCATGTCCACACTCGGGACCCGCATGTTATATGCAGAGTACTTCACGAAGTAACAAAAGACAAGAAATAACTCGACCCCCTTTTTCCAGTTGAACAACAGAAGATTTATTTACAGGTACTTTCCTGAATAACGCATCTTTTTTCCTATCGCTTTCGGGCCACCTGTGTAACACGTCTCTTTTTTGTCCTCTCTCTCTAACGTTATCATCAGTCTACGCCCACGTTCTTCTTTTCTTCCTTGTCCTGACGTCACCTCGCTCACGTACTTGTCATTTACATACAACTGCCAAATATTTTTTAATTTTATGACGTATGCAACATAGTCCCATTCTTTCTTAAACTGGGCTATACAACGAACGCATATATGTGAGCTGTACTTAATGAGTCTTTTTATTTTGTTAACATGTCCTCTATTTGTGTTCATGTATTTCGTGTCTATTAAACGTGTATGACGTCTTCCAATCATCTGGTGTATGTTTTTTTTTTTACAAAGGAGTCACCACTTATCAAGGCCTGGATGCTACTCGAGGATAAGGGTTAATGAGTGTACAGTGGTCAAAGGGGGACATGTCAGTCATCATTAGTAGTGGAAATTTGGTAGATTGGATTATTTAAGAGGATGGCTCATCAAGAATTTGTTCACATTGGACTTGAAGACAACCATTTTGTGGTCAGCTGGAAAGCGGGCAAACGGAAGAGAGTTCTACATATGTGCATTCTAAGAAAGAAGCTTTGTTCATGGAATATACGTTTAGGTTTAGCACAGATAAAGAGTGGGGAAATTATTGATAGTGGTTTCAGGTAGACGAGTATTTTTCGTGAAAGTCAGGCCGGGGGGACCATAGATTGGAGCTCAGACGAGTAATTGCCATGAAAATAACGGTAAAGCAGAAACAGGCTGGAGACGTCTCTTATGTGAGAAAGAGGCTCCAGGGAAGAGAATAGGGCATTCCCCACTAGGCTACGAAGTCTATTTTGAACTCTGTCAGGGCAGGATAAGCTGCTTTTAGGAGCTCCTACCCAGATGTGGAAACTGTACTCAATCCTTGGACGCACTTGGCTTTTTTATGAAGGTTTCTACTGTTATGCAGATTAGCTATCCATCGGAAACTCTTCTAAAATTAAACATGGCTTTCAATTCAAAAGTTTATTGAACCGGCGGAATATTTTACTTCAGTGGATCGGAATCGAAATAGGACACGTGGCAGGTGAAATTTGTGCCTTATTTACAAATTCAAAAACTACACAAAGTCATTCAGCCTGAAAATCGAAACGACCCTGAATTTATTAAGAAAGAGAATAACGTTTTTGGCGGAACTGATACAGAGCTTAGATGACCGAAATTTATTTCTGATGATGGAAGAAGTCTTGGATGATGGCTGAAAAGCATTAAACTTATTAAAAGAGCATTATTTATCGAAAGGAAAACCCAAAATTATTTCTTATATACAGAACTGACGTCTTTAAAATGTATGAAAGGCGAGACGATTATAGATTACTAGCATGGGTGCCCGGCGTTGCCCGGGTGTTTGGTGGTGTACGCTGAGAGAGAAAAAAAAACCCAAAAACAAAATTGACCCCTATTATGACCCCTTAAAATTTATTGTTTTGGGCTCAAATCGAGTTATTAAGTTAGATCCATGTCCAAGGAACATATATCTAAAATTTCAAGTGTTTAGACCCAAAATTGGCGGAGGAGTTTGGTAGAGTTCTAAAAGATCAAATCGTTGAACTTTGACCTTTTAACAGCAAAATTTCTGGCCGAAAAACCGATCACAATTTTCCCAAATCTCAGTACCCTGTATATCAAATTTCGAGTCTGTAGACTGAAAATTAACAGAGTTATAAGGAAAATGTACACAGACACACAGACAGACAGACAGACATACAGACAGACAGAAATGTTTACTTTTATAGATATATAGATTATAAGGGCTGAAACAATGGTAAATTCATTAAAAATAAATGGCGAAGTTATTAGCGACAGTCTGTTGATCTCCATGGTCCTTAAAGGGTGACCAAAGATTTTTAGCTGTTTACAACCGTGATAACACAGGAAAAAAATGACTTAATCAGTTCAAGGTAGCACTAAGCTACGATGAAACGGAGAAAATAATCACAGAAAAAAAACGATTCTGCAAGTATCATGAAATTCAAAAATGCCCACCAAAAACCAACAAAATCTAATTACACTTTTACCCCAAATAAAAACCGCAACCTTTCAAAATACAATTTTTCTCCTAACGTAATTTGCTATAATTGTGGGCGATCCAACCACAAAAGATTTCTATGTAGATGAAAAGATTTCAAAGGGACTCTATCAAAAATGTGGAGAGTTCTGTTAGTGAATAAACATTCTTACTTTCACGCACATGTACACTTCAACAAACAAGTAATAACTTTCCTGTCGATTGTGGGGCAACAGCGCATGTAATTACGAAGGAATCAGATTTGATCAATTTTGATCCAAACTTTAATCCACAGAGTTACATTGTGAAGCTTGCCGATGGCAGCCGAGTAAACGATATTGTTTCGAAGATAGGCGATGCTGAAATTTCTATAAGGAACAATAATGGTGAACTTTGTTTTTGTATCCTGGAAAACGCTTTTTCTACTCCCGAAATTGAAACAAAATATATTTCTCTAAAAGCCGTCACTAAACAAGGCGCAACTATAAACTTTAGTCCCAATAAATCAAAACAGGGGTACTTATAAATTCGATATCAAAGAAAATGGATATTCGATATCAAAGAAAATGGATATTCTATATTAAAGAAAATGGATATTCGATATTAAAGAAAATGGATATTCGATAAGAAAATGGATATTCGATATTAAAAAAAATGGATATTCGATATTAAAGAAAATGGATATTTGATATTAAAGAAAATGGATATTCGATATCAAAGAAAATGGATATTCGATATCAAAGAAAATGGATATTCGATATCAAAGAAAATGGATATTCGATATTAAAAAAAATGGATATTCGATATTAAAGAAAATGGATATTCGATATCAAAGAAAATGGATATTCGATATCAAAGAAAATGGATATTCGATATCAAAGAAAATGGAAGACTATATTATTTTAAAAAAATGTGTAGTCCCACGCCTGACATAATTTGCAAACATGGCATAGAATTTTTGTTACTGCAATATTCCAGATATCAAAAAGTTGTCGAATGTGTTTGATGGAATGTAAATAAAAACTTCTAAAAACTTGACAAACTACGACGTCCGCACAAAAACAAAAATGGCGAAGTACCAAAGCAAGATGTCGGACAAAAATGACATCAAAATCCTATTAAGGGCGTGACTTGAACGGTCTTGTGGAACCGATGGACAGAGAAAACTTTAGGAATGCATAAGGCATGTATCATTGTTTAGCTGTGCTTTAACCGGAAGCATTCATTTTCGACGCGCCTCTGTCTTATCAAAGAATCGACTGTTGAGTTTATAGGCTACGCCTCTGTGCCCGTGCGGTAATAAAACTTATCAAATTCATTGTTATCAAAACCGAACTTCCTTCTTTTATCGGATTTTTTTTTTCGATTATCGATTTTTGATACTTTCCGGAGGCATACCGAAACAAAATCTACGTAAACATACTCTCAGACACATTAACTACACTCATGTGAAAATTTTAAAACTCGACCCAGCGGCTTTGGAGTCCATAGGAAACAAACTCTTTTTCACACACAGCGAGACAGTTCCTTATATATATATATATATATATATATATATATATATATATATATATATATATATATATATATATATATATATACACACTAACAGGCCGCCTGACATTGCCCGATCGTAAAATATGCTTAAATGTGATACTTAGATTAATGCAGATTTCGTATTTATTATTATATTATATTGGACCCAATATATAGTAATAATTTACTAAGTTAAAAAAAAAATGACCCGTGCGCCACCACTGAGAATCAAAACCAAGATATTTACCTTACGATTTACTTTTTTTCCTTTGACGTTAATGCCTAAGCTATGAAGACATTTTTGCTTCAAGGTTAAAAATTAAAACATGAACTAATACCTATTACGTTACGCATACATATTCGTAATGCCTCGTTCTACATTCATCTGGCAAATTCCATTTTCTAATTTTCACACTTTTGTACCGATTTCCCCCACATTAAACCCAAATATAAGGTTTCATATGGGTTCGAATACCATATATATTTAGCTTCATGTATGTAGACCAAAAATGGTAGAGGAGTTTGGTAGGCAAAATTTTTCAAACAAATATATATACGCATATATAAATATATATAAAAAGTTTGTGTTTACTATAAACTTTTTACGCAAATATTACGCAAGTATAAATCCTGTAGTATATCTGAATGAATATAATTATAAGTAATAGTTAACTAAAGATGATCATTCCATAAGAAAATCGAAAAGCATAATAGGGAATTAATTGAAATGAATGTTTAAAAGAATGCAATTCTACGAATAATATATAACAAAGTTGTATATTACTTTTAAATAAATAGAAAAAAGGGGGTTTCATATGAATATCATTACACAAAAAATTATAGGATTATATATATATATATATATATATATATATATATATATATATATATATATATATATATATATATTATTTACTATGATAATATTGATATCGAGAATGTTTCTGTCAAATTCGGGAATCTGCGCAAAATTTCACACGGAACACTTTATTTACTTCACGGATGTAGTATGTTCTCGTTCAGTCAGCCATGACTGGATAGAGGCCTTAAGTAATTCGCAATTGTATTTTTCGGTCGGCTACACTGAGGATTGAACCTTCAACCTTCTCTTTGATTGCAATATTTGGAGTTTGCAGATTTTCTTTATTGCAATGCTAATTATATATATATATATATATATATATATATATATATATATATATATATATATATATATATATATATATACTAGCATGGGTGCCCGGCGTTGCCCGGGTTTTTGGAGGTGTATGCTGAGCAAAAAAAAAGGGGGTAATTTTTTAAACTTTGACCCCTATTATGACCCCTCGAAATTTATTGTTTTGGGCTCAAATCAAGTTATTAAGTTAGATCTATGTCCACGGAAGCTATATCTAAAATTTCAAGTGTGTAGACCCAAAATTGTCGGAGAAGTTTGGTAGAGTTCTCAAAGCTCAAATCGTTGAACTTTGACCCCTTAATCGCCAAATTTCTGGCTAAAAACCGGTCACATAGATTTTTCCAAATCTCAGTACCCTGTATATCAAATTTCGAGTCTGCAGACTAAAAATTGACAGAGTTATTTCGTAGGGAAATGTACACACACACACACACACTTTCACTTTTATAGATATATAGATTTAAAATTTGAGTCTGACAGAATGACAAAATTATATTGCAAACCGATATATATTATACAAACGAACTTCAAAGAGACAAATGAACACATAAGTAAAAACAATTTGTATTAGAAAACATTTATTATTCCACGTCTTTTTTTACAGACCTGACGACTGAGGTTCGCTCTTAATATAAATTGTTTTTATAGTCTTAATTTTGACTTCCTTTTTCATAAAAAACTAAAAAAAAATCAAGAAAGAAAAGAAATTTAATTTTATTTTTTCATTAATTTCTTTCTGTGCAAAGCAATTCTTTCAAACTTACTGTTTCCAAAATGTTTTTATTTTATTCCCCTCCCCCTTCATTCATTTTCCTCCGCATCCTGGCAAGTATTAAAATAAACCATTTATAATATTTATTTATGGATTTATTTACTTATCATTTCTTTTGTATCGGTAAATGAATTCCATTTAAAAAAACTGTAAAAGTCACGTTAAAGGTGATTAAGTTGGAAAGTAAGTAAAAATTTACCCTTTTTACTTTTATACGATTTCTGATCACTTTGAAAAAGGTGTGTGTGTGTGTTTTAAAAATGTTTTTTAACTGCTATAATCTCATTTATATATATATATATATATATATATATATATATATATATATATATATATATATATATATATATATATAACAACGTGAGTATTCATATCGTGGGTTTGTATTACTGTACACATAGATTCGAAAAAATAGTCAAAGCAAATATATAAATAAATGTTATCAAAGGCAAGATAAGTTACTTTTCTACCTAACTGGATATATTTTTTGTGTTTTTATTGAATGTAATATATTTATTCAGCTCGAAAAACATACAGTGTTTACCGATGTGTTGGAAAATTCAAGATGGTGTCTCACACCCTCTTTAACACCGTAAGTTTGGGAAAAGGTGTTATAAATAAAAAACTATACAAAATACTATTAAAAACCCACCGAATATATGTCAACCTATGTCACGGTAACATATATTGAGCGAGTTTTTAACAGTATTTTAACAGGGCACATCGTAAAAACTGACCCATTAATTTTTCTGAAGTAAAAACTATATAGTTTTTAAACTTTTACAACTGCACATTATAAAAAGAAAACTGTTCGAGTGATTTTTTTTTTACATGGGTGTCACCACTTATCAAGGCCCAGAGGCCACTCAAGGATAAGGGTTAATAGGTATACATTAGTCATTGTGATTTTAGCATAGTAAACAGTGGGAATTTTGTAACTTGGATTACTTGAAAAAGAAAACTGTTCGAATGATTGAAAATGAAAACAAAATAACAATGTAAATATATTGATAAGAAAAAAACAAAAACAAACGAAGTTTCCGTTTCAGGAACCCGAGTTTAATTTTATGTCGTAATCATTCAACTCATTAGCGGTTTTATTCAGCGATTAGGGATAACCATACGACATATCTAATTACCAAAGCGATTAAAAAAAATTTTTTTTTTTATTAAAACTAAACCTGTTTAGTTTTAATGAACCAATTTTTTTAAAGCCAACACTTTAGTTATTTTGAGAGCGTGCAACTGCACCCGAAAGTTTGATTAGGAAACTCCAAATCCTTTTATGACTCGAAAAAAAAAGGGCTTTTTATCGGCTTAAATGATAAACTAATGTTAAATATTAGTATTTAATATAATGAGATATCAATCTACACAATTTGCCATCGATTCTGAAATGAAATGAAATCCTGACATTGTGATCATTTTTGCAGGTATTATGTGCCAAATATTGAAATAAGAATGTTTAAATTCAATTATTGTAATTTAAGTCTTTAATTTTAAAGTCGATTTTATTTATAAAATATCTTTTTAGAAATCAATCTCAAAAACAATCTGAACAATAAATCTCTTTTGTTATGGCTAAGTTTTTGTCAAGGGTAGAAATTATAATAGACAAGTATTCATCCATGATGACATTTTACCGATTTCCTGGTTTACAGGTATTCTTGCTAAATTTCTTCGAAAGAATTGACATAAACAATACTTCAACTAAATACGTATATTTCATGCAATAATGACTTTTGTTTCTTCTGACTTTTCCTAAACTAAACATAAAACATCGGTTAGGGTTAGTTTAACATTCTGTAAAAGTACCTTCCGTTTTTGTTTTTTTTGTACTTCTGCAGAGAAGGTAAAAAACCGATAAAAACTGGATATATTTTTCGTGTTTTTATTCAATTAAACATGTTTATTCAGCTCGAAAAGAATACAGTGTTTACCGATGTGTTGGAAAATTCAAGATGGCGTCTCACACATTCTTTAACACCGTAAGTTTGGGAAAAGGTGTTATAAATAAAAAAAACTATACAAAATACTATTAAAAACCCGCCGAATATATGTCAAACTATGTCACGGTAACATATATTGAGCGAGTTTTTAACAGTATTTTAACCGGTTTTTTATTTATTACACCTTTTTCCAAACTTACCGTGTTAAAGAGAGAATCGGCCGCCATCTTGAATTTTCCAATACATCGGTAAACACTATATGCTTTTCGAGCTGAATAAACATGTTAAATTGAATAAAAACACGAAAAATATATCCAGTTTGGTAGAAAAGTAATTTATCTTGCCTTTGATAACATTTATTTGTTACATATTTGTTTTTTGGCAACTTATTCGAATCTATGTGTACAGTAATACAAACCCGAAATGAATTTAAGACCACGAGTGAAATGAGAAAATGAAGAAAATCATATTTACTGTGTGTGTTTACTGTTTATGTAAATCAGCGGTTTTGGTTGCCATAACAACGTGACGGTAGTGAACGTGTGTGTGTGCGTGTGTGCGCGTATTTCGTGTAGTTTAGTTTCGTATAATAGTTTCGTATTTTTTTAATTTGTAAATAACAAGTTATTAAAAAATTAAACCCTTCCAAGATGGACAATAAATAAAGCCATAATATTTTATGGTAACGGTAAGAGCGTAGAAACGATTGTTTTTTAGGAGATGTGATTATTGGATTAACCAATCAGAAATCGTCTGTGACACACACATCTCTGTTTTTATAGATATATAGATAGATAGATAGATAGATAGATAGATATAGATATAGATATAGATATAGATATAGATATAGATAGATATAGATAGATAGATATATATATAAATATATATATATATATATATATATATATATAAATATATATATATATATATATATATATATTAAAAAATGAAGTGTCATCTTCTCTTCTTTTACGCAACAAGAACGGCCCGTTTCTCGATCGAATTGTGACTTGCGATGAAAAGTAGGTTCTTTACGACAACCAGCGACGCTCAGCTCAGTGGTTAGTCACCGACGAATCTCCACGACACTTCCTGATACCAAAGTTGCACCAAAAGAAGGTAATGCTCACTGTTTGGTGGTCTGCAACTAGTCTCACTTATTACAGTTTTTGAACGCAGACGAAACCATTACGGTAGAGAAGTGCTGTCAACAAACTGATGAAATGCATCAGAGAATTTAACAGCAACACCTAACATTAGTTAACAGAAAAAGCCCAATTCTCCTCCGCGACAATTCCCGACCGCACGACCCTGTAGAAGTTTAACGAATTGGTCTACGAAACTCTGCTTCGTTCGCCATACTTTCTAGACTGCTCACCTACCGGCTACCACTTTTTTAAGTATCTCGACAACTTCAAAAAACCTAAACGATATCAAAAACGCCTTCAACGACTTCATCGCCACCAGTACACACAGTTTTTACGTTACTAGCATAAAAAGACTTGCTTTGCGTTACTAGGCCAAAAAGACTTGTTTCGCGTTGGCAAAAGTGTGTTGATTCTAATGGTGCTTGTTTCAATCAACCAATTTTTGTTTGAGCCGAGATATGTTAATCTGAATTTAAAAGTTAAAATCCGCAAAAACTTTTTTGTCAATCTTACAGTTGTCCATTCTTCACTGCTTTGTTAAAAGCTTTGACCAAGATGATTGCAACTTCACCTTGAAGCACTTTCGATCTGAAAATAGTATAATCTTATTCCCGTGAACAAACTTCCCGGAATCAATCTATTTGACCCCGCTTAGACCAAGTATATAAGATGGAGGTGGTGGGCTGTATTGACTACTAGTATGGCCCATGTTCCCGGCGTAGCCCAAAGGAAATATAAAAAATGTTTTAACTACAAAAAGTAAACATTACAGTATATCACTTATGAAAAAAAAAAAAAATCAGTAATTAAATCTGCGATATGCCTAAAACATTTATATCGACATTTGAACGCGTAAATTACAAACGGTGGAATATATATATATATATATATATATATATATATATATATATATATATATATATATATATATATATATATATATAAATAAAAATCAATACGAAAAATATATAAATGTTTATATCTTTTCTGTATTTATTTTCTGTGTGTTGACGTGTAGGAATACAAAAAGTCTTTTGAAAAAAAAAACAAAAAAAAACGAGAATGTTTCTTTCAAAAGCACATATTTTCGACCGATCCTTCCGTGTTCCTCAGCGTAAATGATGGAAACATGAGTGTAGGGCGGTCAGGGTTAGCAGCAGGAGGAGCACGGGTATAGCCAATAAGGTTTAGATCTATTTGAATATGACCCTTCTAACATTTTTGACTTGGAATGGTCAGCAACTTGTGTGGCCTCTATTCCCTATTCTCCCCTCTCTCTCTCTCTCTCTCTCTCTCTCTCTCTATATATATATATATATATATATATATATATATATATATATATATATATATATATATATATATATATATAACGTCAGGGGTGTAAGTTTCGTTATAGAAGCGTTGATTTAATTTGAATAAAATACGCATTAAGTGTGCTTGAAAGCCAAATTACAACGCAATTTTACGAAAATAAAGAAATAGTTTACTTGCTTGAAATGCATAATTTAAATATATTTCGGAGTCAAACTCCATCCTCAGTATCTTGTTTCTTTCTTTTTTCTTCTTCTTCTTCTTCTTCTTCTTCTTCTTCTTCTTCTTCTTCCTCTTTCTGGCCATGTTATAAAATTGGAGAAAGAAAATTATAAATTTCAAGCAAGGAAAATATTTGTATATTTTCGTAATATTACGTTGTAATTTGCCTTTCAAGCGCACTTGATGCGTATTTTATTTTTATTCAAATTAAATCAACGCTTCTATAACGGAACTCACACGCCTGATATTAATCTCGCGTCGCCAACGCGCCGTTCCTGACATTTCAAAATGCAACCGCTGTTGAGATACAGCGTGCGGGTCTTTATTACTGATTTTTCTTTCTTCCAAATTTACAATATGGCAAGAAAGAAGAAGAAGAAAAAAAAAGAAACAAGGTACTGGGGATGGAGTTTGACTTCGAAATATATTTAAATTATAAATTTCAAGCGAGTAAATGTTTGTTTATTTGAATAAAATTGCGTTGTAATTTGGCTTTCAAGCGCACTTGATGCATATTTTATTTTATATATATATATATATATATATATATATATATATATATATATATATATATATATATATATATATATATATATATATATCTTTGTTTGTTCGGTTAAATACAGTTAAAATTTTCAACACAGAGATATTTGGGGTATGTAGCTGTGTTAGTAGAAAAATAGCGAGTTAAGGTTAGTTATTGATTTAATCACTACAAAGTTAACGTGACTCATTCAGTTATAGGACTCATTCAGTTATAGGAACTTCTACCTCCCTGGTTTTACCCTTTCTCTAAGAAGGGTACATTTTATTACTAATAGGACACCCCTATCAAAGAATTCATACGGGGCTGCTCAAGCATTTTTGTGCATCACAGTACGCTTTTTCTTGTGCCCTATCTTTTCGACACTATATCTAACCGTGTCTCTATTCTTCTGAAAAGGAGGTAAATAAAATCTAATATATAAAAGGCTGTATGTCTGTCTGTCTGTCCCTATATTTTCAAACTTTATCTCTTCCGAAACTAAAAGTCTCAGAGCGGCGCTAGGGGCTTCAAAGGACCGTTCTATTATGGGTCTTTAGCCGGTTAAAATAGCTTTTAATGGGTCAAGAATGTGTACGTTGATGTTGGTTTATTTTTAATTAGCCCATGTAAGTGTCATGTTAGTACAGTGGTAACGTCATCAGTGTTGCATGCAACAGTTTCGGTTTCTATTCTTGCTGATGGCACTCAGAGACTTCCTTTTTTTTAGTTTTTAAATCACGACTCTATAATAATAGATCGCTTTCGTGCAGGTTTGGTAAAGAATTTCTTTCTAAAGCGTTTTATATAAATTATGTGTTCTTGTTCTTTAGGGAGATGTTACGAGTTTTTAGTGAACTATTCTCGATTTTCTTTCGAATTATTTATTTTTATATGCAATAGAATGTATCAAATTAGATGTCCCCCTCCAACCCCCACCCGTCTTAAATCACACCCGGGATTTATAGAGAGAGACGCGCTTTATTTATCTCTGTCTTGCACCAGAAGATGTAATACGAGGGTCAGAAAGTAGGATTTGAAGGCCAGCCAGCCAGCACCCTAAAAGAAGAGCACTCTGACCTGCAAAATAATAATAATAAAAAAAAAAAATTGGCCTGGGTAGCTCCGTTGGCATTTCTTGGTAGGAGTGCCTCAGGCGATCAGCAATAAACTAATCTCTTCATAAAGGGAGAAAGCAAAGCCTGGGAATAAAGCAGGGGAGGATTAGCAATTAAGCAATATGATAAGGGGCTCTGTAAGGTGGGGTGAAAACCTGTTCTGTGTTTCGAAACGGTATATGTCGGGAGCAGCCTTCTAAGCGATTAGGGTCTCTATCTACAGGACTTACCCGGCTTAACTCTCACGTTTTCTCTTCGCTAAGTGGGGTCTATACGGTTATCAAAAGGGCTCTCATTATTGTGCTTTGTGTTGAAAATAGGAAAATATTCGCAAAGCACGTGACACATAACTATGCATAACAAGCGCGGCAGCAGCTGTAGTTGTACTTCATATTACATCTGGATTTTTGTAAAGGCGAGAATAGTAGTAGTAGTAGTAGTAATAGTTTTGTTGTTGTTGTTGTTGTTGTATTCAAAGTTGATAATATCGACCACCGAATTCGCTGTCCTTACGATCAGGTGGCTCTATGTCGTTTGGTGGGGATGTTTTCGGGGATCACCTTAGTTTGCTTATCTTGAAGACGTTAGCTTCGAAAGACGCGGCCATTCTTTAACGGTTAGTTTTGTCTGCTTTTTCGTAGCGGTGACAAGTCAAACCACCGTTACAAATTAATCTTGTGTGTATCTTTGATGTGTTTTCTTTCGGGACTAGTACGATTTAACAAATCATCAAATTATTATTTTTTTTTTAAGTGCCATTTTCTGGTTTATTGAATGTTCAAGATAAATTGTTAATTTGACTTTTGAATTTTTTATTTATTTATTTTTTTTTTTTTTTGCTTATTTCTTCTTTTTGGTGTAATATCCTGAAATATGATTGAAAAGTAGCGGTTTTTTTTTTTTCAGCAATTTAACAACAGCAGCAGCAGCAACAACAACAACAACAAAAACTTCACCGTATCCCTAACTTCAAGTCCAGGTGACAACTATCCCATATTCTCGATTCGTTAGGTGATTTTTTTCTTTGTTTATTTTCTTTTTTTTGGGGGGGGGTGTTCTCACTATGGCTTTGAGTTATACTTTTTATATCTTTTCACCATCAAATTAACCGAATGCAAGCAATTACAGGGACAATATTTTGATTTTTTTCATGTCTGTACGAACATCAAAACAAAAACTATATAAATAACAAAACTTTTTAGTCTGTTAGAAACGGGCAAAAGTTATGGCCTATTGACTTAGAATGAGTGCTTTATGCCGAATTAATGGTTGAATATGGTTAGATTTGTGTTCATTTTTACATAAAATTATTATACCTATTAATCCCCCAACTGTGCAGCGAATGGATACCATAATAATTAGTTCGCTGCACCTTGTTATGACAACAGTTCATACAAAATTTTAACCAGATCGAACCAGTAGTTTTCGAGAAAAACATGATCAGACAGATAGAAAGACAAAGAGAAATGTAAACACGTATTTAGTTGAGTTTTCTTTCGCGTCAACGTTGATATTAAAAGCTATTTTTCCTATATAAAATTCTTAAAGCGAACTGCATAATATATTCAGTCATGGATATGCGAGCGACTTCATGAAGGCAAAATAATTTACATATTTCTGTGAAAAACGAACGTTTATAAATTAATTATTGAATTGTTATGGTTTCCTAAGAGACGATTGGTTTCAGACAACTATTATGCTTAATTCTATTTATGCATAGTTCCTATATAATGCATAATTGCGTAGAATTTTAGATGAATACGTTCTAGCACACTGACATGTTTTTATATTTACAAAGTGACCTTGTGTCTCTGTGTGTGCGGAACGTCTCTACCAAATTCCTCTTTGAATTTTAGACCTACAGATTTGAAACTTGATATATAGGATATTTAGACATGTGGAACACTTTCGATTTAGTTTTTAATCAGTAAATATAAATGCTAAGAGGTCAAAATTGAAAAAAAAAAAGAAAAAAAAACGTTGACCATGCCAGGATAAGTCGACTAAATGGTTACTTTACACATGCGCAAATATACATTTATACATTCAACTCGCTTAATTTAGAACGTTTTCTTATCCATCTCTTGATAGATCAAGCGGTAACAACTTAGGCTTGAGCGCTGAATGTTTTGCTTTCGATTCTTGCTGATGGCACCTAAGTCTTTTTTTAATTCTTTTAAGTCGTTACTCTATATTGGGCACAATATAATAACCAATAAAGGATTGGCTCTATAATGATAAACAGGAAATCTCCATAAATTAAATTATCATATTTTAGCATATCTTACAACCGGGCAACGCCGGGCGGCTTGATGGTATATTATAAATTTTCTGACATCAAAAGTTTAGAGAAGTTAATTCTGCTGCGTTTTCTAGAAATTATTTGCTGTATTTATTTATTTATTTATTTATTTGTTTATTTATTTATTTGTTCATTTATTTATTTATTTATTTATTTGTTCATTTATTTATTTATTTATTTGTTTATTTATTTGTTTATTTATTTATTTATTTATTTGTTCACGAGTTCCCGATTGTTAACTATCCTAGACTTTTACAATGGAAGGCTTTAATCCTTTCATAGTGTTTATCGCTACTTAACTATCAATCTATTTATCGCATTGTTCATTATCTTCGAGTGGTTTTTAGCCTTGATAGGTGGCTACTCATTAGTAGGAAAAACCACTGGTCACTAAGATCATTGTGATGACTAACCAATCTCCTAGTAGTAGCAGTAGTCGTAATAGTAGTAGTAGTGATCGATGTAGTAGTAGTAGTAGTAGTAGTAGCAGATATTGATGTGGTGGTAGTGGTAATAGTAGTAGTAATACTAGAAGTGATGTGTGTGCTAGTAACACTAGTAGTAGTAGTAGTAGTAGTAGTAATATAAAATAGCAACATGCATTAATTATCTAGTTACAGTATGTTCTGTTTCGTGTTCGCGTTGCAAGTTGCAATATGGCGCCGAGAGTATTCGAACACGGCATGGAGAGTAATCAGGCTGCGCCACTATGCACTTTAACGAAGTTAACATAGTAGTAAGAGTAGTAGTAATAGCAGACGCAGCAGCAGTAGTAGTAGTTGTAACAGTAGTAGCAGTATAAGTAACAGTAGTAACAGTAGTAGTGATAATATTGTATGTATAGAGAGGTTGGTTGGTTGTTTTGTTTTACGGCATATCAACTCTTTTCAGGTTATTTAATGCCGAATCTGGTGATTTTGAAGAAAATGTTTTTTAATATAGTATATTTGTTTTTTTAAGTCGTATTCTATTTAAACCATAGTTGGGACCCTAACAGGTGCTACCACTCCGGGTCAGAGTGGACCTGGGAGCAATGGCAATTTAAGGGTGGCTCCACATTCCCTAAGGCCTGCAAGCTGGGGCCTCACCATCGGATATAGTTTAAGGTCATATCCAGGACCTGTATAGAGAGGAAGGAGATAACATGAATATACTTTACAATCTCAATTTCATGTGACATACGTAAAAAAAAAATAACATATTGGAAGATACATAAAAAAAATGTCATATTGAAAAAGAAAACGTTTCCACGATTACACTATGCCAGCTTAACTTAATTTTTTTTTTTTTACTTTAAGGTGGCAAAGCAAGGGCGATACTTTGTTTTACATGTTATTTTTCAACATTTGATTAATATTCGTTCCAAAATGTGACGTAGGACAGTACATTTTCGAACGATTGGTGACATTTAGTGGGTATGTTTCTACTAGTGTTTTGTTTAACTTTCGATTTTTGAACAATTATCCATGGTTCTTGTACAATGCTTTTGGCAGCCATGTTTTTGCTATAAATAGAACAGAGTGGGTATTCGTTTTTTTTTTAACGCTTTAAAATAATTTAAAACGCAAACTTATCCATGTAGGTAGATAAGTAAGTTATCTTGCCTTTGGTAACATTTATTTGTTTCATATTTGCTTTGGACACTTTTTTTTTTGTTCTGTTAACCCCACTTTTTTTGTTGTTGTTCTGTAACAGAAGATTTTAAGGGAAATTAATCCCAAAAAATTTATTCTGACCTGTTTCCTGTTGCCTAAAACTAAACGAAAATTTCGCGTAGCAAAGTTTATTTCAAAGAACTATGCGTCTGTGGAACACAATACCGTGGGGCTGCTTCCCAGCTGAATATAACGTGGCCATATTCAAGTCTAATGTAAATAAGTTCTCCACCTATATAAAAGCCAGATACAGCGTCTTTTTCTGCCTTGACAGAGTTCAAAATAGACTTCGTAGCTTAGTGGGAGGTGCCCTTTTATCTTCCCTGCAACCGCTTTCCCACAAAAGAGTCATTGCGAGCCTGTCTCTGTTTTATCGTTATTTTCATGGCAAGTGCTCGCCTGAGCTTCAATCTATGCCCCCCCCCTCGCGAAACTTTCACGAAAAACACTCGTCTAGCCAAAACCACTATCAATAATTTTCCACACTCTTTATCTGTGCCTAAACCTAAATGTAGATTCCATGAACAAAGATTCTTTCTTAGAACTGCACGCCTGTGGAACTCTCTTCCGTTTGCCTGCTTTCCAGTTGACTACAATCTTACTGTCTTCAAGTCCAGCGTAAACAAATACTTGATGAACCATCCCCCTAAGTAATTCAATTGACAAAATTTCCAGTACTTATGTTTACTACGCTATAATCACATTGACTAATGTATACCCATTAACCCTTATCCTCGAGTGGCATCCGAGCCTTGATAAGTGGTGATTCCTATGTAAAAAAAGTTCCTGTTGAGCGATCTCGTTGAATGCCGTGTAATGCTGGTTTTCTGCAGTTCTAGAAGGTTCACCCTCATACCTCTTTCTTTAATCTCTATCTTTACTATTACGTAAAAGTCACTTTGTGTGTGTGTGAGTTCCTTCCTTATGGGTTCCGAAACGGCTGAGCCTATCTTTTGCAAATTTCATCCAAAGCTAATTTATATGTCTGGCAGTGTTCTTAGATATGTTTTGTACATCCGATAAGTATCAAAAAATCGAAAAAAAAAACCCGATCCTAAAAACAATTTTCGTCTTATAGATAAAAAAGAAGAAATTTTACAAGGGAATTTATATTTATACGTTACTCTGGCAAGGGAGACAATAAAATATTAGCAAAGTAAAAAAACAGGATTATTGACATCTAGAGGTATAGCTCAGTGGTAGAGCTTTCGACACCGAATCTAATGGCCCCCTGTTCAAGCCCGGATGTACCTCACCATTTTATTTTAATTTTTTTTTTTTCCTATTAATGAGTTCAATTTATGATAACAGAAGAGATACCATTTAAACTTGCTGCAAATCATTTCTTGGTTTGCATATTTTACAAACTAAACATTAATCAGAAGTGACTTTTTCAGAGCATTCATCGTCAAGCCCAAATGTCAGCTGAGGCGATATTGTAAACAAACACAGGCGGATTTTGATGAACGATGTTATCATTCTTATCTTTTTTATGTTATTTATTTGTTTATTTATTTATTTTATTTTATTTATTTATTTTATTTTATTTATTTATTTATTCATTTTTTTTAGAATTAGTCTACTGGGCGAATTATTTCTCGATATATATAATAATCAATAGAGGATTTATTTTATAATAATACATACGCAATCTGCATAAATTAAAATATCATGTTTAAGCGTATTGTACGACCGGGCAACACCGGGCGTCCAGCTAGTTTATTGTTAATCGCATGAGACATCTCTGACGGGGAATGCTGACGAGGCTGCACCGGCATCTTTTTCAGGGTCAGAGTTCTTTACCTTCGGGGCGTTGATTTTTCCATCCCACTGTTTGACTCCTAGTTTTTACATTTCTCGTGATAAAAGAGAAATAAATACAACTACTTCGACAAAGCTATTAGTTTTTTAGTTTTTTATTTTATTGGATGAATATTTAACAACCGCAAGTGACCGATGAGGCTCATCGGTCAAAAAAAAAAAAAATACGAAAAAGAAAAAAGACTACGAAAAAGAGAAAGAGAACGATCACGTTAGAGACACGAAGAACGTCCGAGATCACGTTAGAGGAATGAATGAATCACGAGAAGTCGATCACGTGCGGGAGGACCCAGCGGTAACGAGAGAATGAGGAAATAAATGTCGTTGTATAAAAAAATAAACAAAAATAAACAAAAAAAAAAACAAACAAAAAACAAAAACAAAACAAACAAACAAACAAAAGTAAAACAGTTGAAGTTCTTTTCTATTCTTGGCCTTCTTTGAGATGTCTACTACATATAGCGTATTGGTTTCTTGTTAACATTACAGATAGACAAGACGCCATTTAATTCTTTCTTTCTTTTTGTCTCTCTTTTCGTTTATTATACTGTTACGCCGGCCTTTCTAACACAAGGGAAATTACACCGGTTCTCACTATATATAGTGCCGGTAATACCTACACCGATAGAAGAAACGATAATATTACCAGTGACTAGCTGCGTACAAGCCAGTTATACCCGTTTCTACTTTTGGTACCTGTGGTGTTAAATACACTTGTTCCTTAAACCAACCTCGGCTTGATTTTCTTCTTTTTAATATTGTGCCACGACACTACACATACCTCTTGTCATCTTTTTATCTTTCTTTTTTCATCCTTTCTCTATTTCTCTGTTTCTTTTTGGACTAGGGGGATCATCGCTTATCAAAGTCTAAAAGCCACTCGAGGATAAGAGTTAATGAGTGTCGGTAGACTGGGAGACAACACTGTGGATGATCAGTTATGGTGGAAATTGAGTAGTGCTTGATTTTTAAGAAGACGGCTCAACAAGAACTTATTTACTTTAGACTTGAAAACAACAATGTTATAGTCAGCTGGGAAGCATCCCCACGGTATTGTGTTCCACAAATGTACAGTTCTAGAAAAAAAAATTGTTCACAGAATTTTCGTTTAGTTTTAGGTACAGAAAGGAAAATTGTTGACAGTGGTTATAGCTAGACGAGTGGGTTTTTTTTTTTTGCTAATGTTTTACAAGGGGGGGGGCTTTTCTTTTCTTTTTTTTACACAGTGATCACCACTTATCAAGGCCCGGAAGCCACTCAGGGATAAGGGTTATTGCAAGTACATTACATTAGTGTGGAGATTTGATGAAGTGTTTACTTCAGGGGGCGGTTCATTAGGAATTTGTTAACGTTGGACTTGAACACATCCAAGTTGTAGTCCGGTGGGAAGCAGGCAGACGGAACAGAGTTCCACAGGCGTGCAGTTCTAATAAAGAAGCTTTGTTCATGGAATCCGCGTTTTGATTTAGGCACAGATATAGAGTGGGGGAAATTTTTCACAGTGGATTCAGCTAGACGGGTGTTTTTCGTGAAAGATTTTTTCTATTTCTCTCTTTACTTCCTTTCTTTCCTTCTTTTCTTCCTCTCTCCCTTTCTCTTTGGACTTTTCTTCTCCCTTTACATTATTTTTTCTATCAGGTCGACAAGAAAGTTCTTGCTTTTTTTTTTACTTTTAAATTAAGATGAACAAATTTGAGCTCACACAAAAATGTTATTGATCAAAATAAGCACCATCACAATCAATACACTTTTGCAAACACGAAAAAGTGTATTTATGCTTGTAACGTAAAAATCTTGCACTCTGGTGGCGATGAAGCCGTTGAAGGTGTTTTAGATATCACTTAGGTTTGTAAAGCCTTTCTCACGTAGAAAGTTGTCGAGATATTGAAAAAGAGGTAGTATGGCGGATGAGGAAGTGTTTCATAGACCAATTCGTTTAACTTTTGTATGGTCGGTTTAGCAACGTGCGGTCGGGCATTGTTGTGGAGGAGAATTGAGCCTTTTCTATTAACTAATGTTGGGTGTTATTGTCGAAGTTTCTGATGCATACCATCCGTTTGTTGACGGTATCTCGCCATAATGGTTTCAAAACTGTAATGGACGAGACCGGTCACAGACCATCAAACAGTAAGCATTAGTTTCTTTTAGTGGAACTCTGGCTATGGGGAGTGTCGTGGAGCTTCGTTGGTGTCTAACCACTGAGCTGAGCGTCGCCGGTTGTCGTAAAGAACCAACTTTTTATCGCAAATCGAAACCCGGTCGAGAAACAGGTCATTCTTGTTGCATAAAAGAAGGGAAAACGACATTTCATAACGGCGTTTCTTTTGATTGTCGTTCAATTCGTGAGGCACCCATTTATCAAGTTATTTTGTCTTTCCAATCTCTCTCAAGTGGTTGGAAATCGTCGTATACGTTACGTCTAATTTAAAAGCAAGTTCTCGAACAGTTGTGGGTGGATTGTCTTCGACTAAGGCTCTTAATTGATCGTTGTTAACATCCGATGGCCGACTACTGCGCTAATCATCTTCAAGACTGTTAATTGCCGCTACAAAATTAACTAAACTATCATTGTGCTGTGCGTTCAGTAGTGGTTCCTGTGCCAAACGTTTCGTTGATATTGCAAGCTATTTCAGCAGCTTTTCGGCCTAGCTTGAATTGAAATAAGAAAAATGTTCGAATTTGCATTTTCCATCTTGTATCAATGTTCAAAAAGAAAACAATTGATTTAAAACGATTGTAATTTAAACGATTAGATAGAGCGAAAAACGATCTTTAAAATTATATATATATATATATATATATATATATATATATATATATATATATATATACAGTGATGATCATATTTATTGGCACGGTAAAATAAAAGTTAAATTTTGTCTAATAAATTCTAAAAAAGGGATTAAATTAAAGAAAATAACAAAGTATATTATGTATTTTTAACTGGCCTTTCCGATGCAGCAATCGGATTTTAGAAAAAATAAATAACAAAGGAACAACAAACATAATTGCAAAAAACCCTTGTTCAAAATTATTGGCACGGCTTTGTTTTTCTTTTAGTATCAGTATAATATCAATCAATTTCCGGTTTACGTGCTTTCTGAACTTTTTTATAGCCATATTATGCTTGTTTAACGCTAATTCAGTGAATAATTTTTTTCAGATAATTTTTAGATAGCGATTTATTTAAACTATTATAAGTGACTAAATTATAATTTTCAATCGCCATGGTTAAAACTAAGGAACACAGCGAAGACGTCAGGAAGCTTGTTGTAGCATGCCATACCAATGGGGAGGGCTATGATAAGATTTCAAAGAAGCTAAACCTTCCCAAATCCACTGTTAGAGCCATAATAAACAAGTTCAAATCGCAAGGCCACGTTATGAGTTTAGAGGGTAGAGGGAGAAAAAGGATTCTTTCCCCAAGAGATGAACGGAAAATTGTTCGACAAGTAAAACAAAACCCAAGGATCTCTGTTGGGGAGATTGTTGATGAACAGAGCACCTCTGGAGTGAATGTATCTCGACATACAGTTGGTAGAGTTTTGAAGAGAGCTGGTTTAAAAGCATGTCGTCCGAGAAAGACTCCCTTATTGAAGCCTATGCACCTGAAAGCAAGGCTAGCCTTTGCAAAACGTCATATTGATAAAGATGTTGCATTCTGGAAACGTGTTCTATGGACTGACGAAACGAAAATAGAGTTATTTGGCCATAATAAAGTGTCTTATATTTACAGAAAATCTGGCGAAGCTTTCCTGCCTAAGAACACCATACCCACAGTGAAGCACGGTGGAGGCAGTTTGATGTTTTGGGGATCCTTTGCTGCCTCTGGACCAGGGCGACTTGTTAAGGTCACAGGTAGCATGAAAAAGGAAGATTATGTTAAAATATTGGATTAAAACCTGAAAGACTCTGCTAAAGAGCTCTCACTTGGTCGTCGTTGGTGGTTCATGCAAGATAATGACCCAAAGCATTCGGCTAAACTGACTAAGAAATGGCTTGAGGACAATCATATTAATGTTTTGGAGTGGCCATCACAAAGCCCAGACCTTAATCCAATTGAAAATTTATGGAGAACATTAAAATTGAGGGTAATGCAAAGGAAGCCTAAGAATCTTATTCAATTGGAGGATTATAGTCAGGAAGAGTGGGCTAAAATTACTACTGAAGAGTGCAATAACTTGGTTGTAAACTATGAAAAGCGACTGAGGAAGGTAATCAAGGCCAAAGGCTATACAATTGATTATTAAATAAATCGTGCCAATAATTTTGAACAAGGGTTTTTTGCAATTATGTTTGTTGTTCCTTTGTTATTTATTTTTTCTAAAATCCGATTGCTGCATCGGAAAGGCCAGTTAAAAATACATAATATACTTTGTTATTTTTTTTAATTTAATCCCTTTTTTAGAATTTATTAGACAAAATTTAACTTTTATTTTACCGTGCCAATAAATATGATCATCACTGTATATATATATATATATATATATATATATATATATATATATATATATATATATATATATATATATATATATAGTAAGTTATAAAATGTATATAGCGATTAAGCTACACTGAATATTCCACGTTTCATCCACTAAGAATCCTAGAGTGGATGAAACGCGGAATATTCAGTGTAGCTTAATCGCCATATACATTTTATAACTTACTAACTAGCTTTACCTACGTATTGAGCACTTTTGAAGTAAATACTTAAAGTTTACGCATAAATTTATACTTTCGTATATTAATTTTATGTGAGTAAATTTAGTAGTTATATATATATATATATATATATATATATATATATATATATATATATATATAAAATAAAGGTATTATAAGGAAAACTTGTGAATCATTTGAAATCCAAATTAAAAATTCTGCAAGAATGTCTTCTCAACTTAATATCTTCTTTCTTTCTAAATTTCTTTATTCCGTTATTTATTCCTTTCTTTCTTTTTTTCTTTTTTCTTTTATCTCTTTATTCTTTTTTCTCTTACGCTTGATCTTCCCTTCTTTTTTTCTTTTCTTCTTTCTTTCTTTCTTTTATATCTTTTTTTTTCTTTTTACACATTTCTTTCTATGATCCTTAATTTTCCATTTTCTTTTCTTTTTTCTCTTCCTTTGTCTTTTGTCATTTCTATCTTTCTTTTTATCTACCCTGTTAGGCTCCCCCCCCCATGATCTCTCTCATTCGGTCTCCCCCCTTTCTTTCTTACTTTTTTTTTCTCTATTTTGACCGTCATTCATTTATTTTGATTTCGTTTCTTTTATTTCCTTATTTCTCTCCTCCTATTTTTTACGTTGATTATTTGTATGTTTGTTTGTATGTTTGTTTGTTTCTTACATTATTATTTCCATGTTTTTTCTTTGTCCTTCTTTTTTTCTTTTCTTTCTCTATTTCTCCCCCTCCCTTTATATATATATATATATATATATATATATATATATATATATACATATACTAGCATTTCAGCCCGGCGTTGCCCGGGTGTTTGGAGGTGTATGCTGAGCAAAAAAAAAAAAGAGAGTAAATTTATTTTTTAATTTGACCCCTATTATGACCCCTTAAAATTTATAGTTTCGGGCTCAAATCACTTTATTAAGTTAGATCCAGGTTCAAGGAACCTATATCTAAAATTTCAAGTGTCTAGACCCAAAATTGTCGGAGGAGTTTGGTAGAGTTCTTAAAGGTCAAATCGTTGAAATTTGACCCCTTAACAGCCAAATTTCTGGCTGACACCCGTCACATCGATTTTCCCAAATCTCAGTACCCGGTATTTCAAATTTCGAGTCTATAGACTAAAAATTGACAGAGTTATTGCGTAGGTAAATGTACAGAGACAGACAGACAGACACACAGACAGACAGACAGACAGACAGACACGTTCACTTTTATAGATATATAGATATATATATATATAAGTTTCGTGGTTAAATTTTAAATTCTGAAAAAACAAATATTGAGCGTTTCCTTTTTGGCTAGGATCACCTTGAAAATATTACTTCAAGTAATATCCATCAGGATTTTTCATCTGAATTCTATTAGTGTCTTATCTCGCTTTAAAAAAAAAAAAAAAAAAAAAGCCTTCTTTTGCTGAGAATTAATTTTCGCCCTTCATTTTGAATTCCGTTTTCGGAAATAAGGGTTGTTGCCTGATGAGGTCTCTAGTTGGTAAATACTAGTAGACAGAAACATGCTCATAACTGTGTAGCAACAAACTACTGCTTATGTAAAGACAAATGTAACTTGCTTTACTTCTGTATTGAGCACTCTCGTATGAACCTCGTTATATTTCACTGGTTAACCTACCTTTGGAAAATAGCAACCTCAAATAAATATATATATATATATATATATATATATATATATATATATATATATATATATATATATATATATATATATAAAGATAAATAAAATAAAGAGAGAAATATATATATATATATATATATATATATATATATATATATATATATATATCTCTTTATTTTCCCACCTCTCTCCTTTCTTTTCTCTCCTCTCTTTCTCTCTCTCTCTCTCTCTCACGTTTTGATCTTTAGTTATTTCTTCTCTCTCTCTCTCTCTGTCTTTTTTATTAATTTCTCTCATTTCATATTCTAATTCTTTGTCGCTTCCCGTTTCTTTCAAAACAAAATCGTAAATTCCCTTTGCAACAACAACAACAACAACAACAACAAAAAACGTGCATGATTCGCGCTCATGCTGAGTAAGGATTTGGTGTCGCTAAACGGATGTAAATATACTTTCTCCTGTTCTGTCGACATCTTCCCTCGTTTTCCTGCAATGCACGCACTCTTTAACTCCATCGGCCCACAAACGAGTCGTCAGCAAACAAAGAATGTCTATAAGATTTACAACTGATTTGTCGCTGAACTTGTACTAATTCAACTGCCTCCCCGCGTGTAAACTTGTATCGATTGACCTGCCTCCCCACGAGGGACAAAGTTTTGAAGTGTACAAACACTAACACTTATCAAACAAGTTCTTCGAAAGAGGACAAAAATAAAAATTGCCGGTAAATTTTTACGACGTGCTCCAGCGTATTTTAAACATTTCCAAATACTCCATATTAAGACCGGTTTTCGGAATAAACACCCCCCAAGCTCTCCATGTTAAAGAACGGCTTTCGGAATAAACACCTCCCAACATCGAAAGCCGTTCTTAATATGGGGTGGTTGGGGTGTTTATACTACGCCTGGGGCAGATCGTAAAAAAATATTAAATTGCCTTTGATGCGAAAAATTTCTCTTGTTCTAGCGGAGAACAAATCAGATTCCTTACATTGGTACTAATCCAGTTACATCATGGGGGATTTCTGTTTTTCCTTTTTAACAAATGAGTCGCCACTTATCAAGGCTCGGAACCATTCGAGGATAAGAGTTAATGAGTCAATGGGAAAATATTGTAGTAATTGTAAGTAGTGGAAATTTGGTAAATTGGATTACTTAAGGGGATGGCTCATCAAGAATTTGTTTACATTGGACTTGAAGACGACCATATTGTAGTCAGTTAAAAAGCAGGTGGACGGAAGAGTGCTCAACAGACATGCAGTTTTAAGAAAGAAACTTTGTTCATGGAATCTACATTTAGGTTTAGGCACAGATAAAGAGTAGTGGAAATTAATGATGGTGGTTGCAGATAAACGAGTGTTTTTCGTGAAAGTCAGGCAAGAATGGGTACCATAGATTGAAGCTCAGACGAGCATTTTCCATGAAAATAACGATAAAGCAGAGAAAGGCTCGCAACACCTCATCTGTGAGAAAGGGGTTACTAGAAAGAGAAAAGTGCATCCCCATTAGGCTACGAAGTCTATTTTGAACTTTATCAAGGAAGGATAAGCTGCTTCTAGCAGTTCCTGCCCAAATGTGGCAATTGTACTCCATCCTTAGAGTACTTGCTTTTTATACAGGTAGAGAATTCCATCAGAAGATAGCTATCTACTGGAGCTATAGAATGCTTCCACCATTTTTCCAGTAGCCTTGGCACGAATTTGATGTACGTTTTCCATTTAAGATTATGGGTAAAGATCAGATCTAGAAGCTTTTCAAAACATGGAGTCTTTACAAGACGAGAGCTATTCATTTCGATGGTGTCAGATGGGGACAGAGCGTTTATGTAAATATAGAAGCTTGGTTTTAGATGCATGAGAATTAACCAACCATCTCTTTCTCCATTGTACCACGTGCTTAAGATTAGGGGAGAGAGAATTAGAGAGAATTTGGTCGTTTGCGGCTTTTGATGTGTTGCGATAGATGGTAGTGCCCTCAGCATAAATGTCTACGAATGATTTTAGGATGTGATTTTGGAGATCATCGATGTAGATCAGAAAGAGAGTTGGGCCCAGGATGGACCTTGAGGGACTCCAGCATTAATATTGTCAGCTTCTGATTTCTGCTACTACTCTTATGAACCTATCAGAGAGAAATGATTTAACTTGTTTGATTGCAAACACATTTCAAGCTATGCCGTAGCTAGAGGTTTTGTGGAGTAGATCTTATGCACTACCCTATCAAAGGCTTTTGATATGGCAAGGCCAATCGCCCTAGAAAGGAAGCCTCCGTCGAGAGATTCACTAATCCTGTGAGATATAACTGTTAGCACATCTGCTGTAGATCTAACAGAGCGGAAACCATATTGCATGTCACTGAGGAGATTATTTTTGCTAAGGTAGTTGATTACTTCTCTATTAAACACAAATTCCAGCAATTTACTTATGACGAACAGGAGACTTACTGGTTTGTACTCAGAGGAAGATGACTGATCACATGAATTTTGAAATAAGGTTTTCCAGGGTGTTGTGAAGCACTTCTCCTTAAGACAACGCATAAACAGCTTTGTAAGTATGGAAGCTAGTTCTGGTTGAAGCTTTTTCAGCACTATAATTGGAATGCCGTCAGGGCCAGTTGCTTTAATGGAATCAAGATTTTTTATTAGCTTGGCAACAACACGCACATATATTTGTATGTCGCATAACGTGTTTTCAGACACCGGAGGAAATACGGGGGTTGGTGCTTCTTGTTGTACAGGGTAGCATTAACTTCAAAGTTCTTGACAAAGAGTTTGGCTTTGTCCAATGCTGACAAAATTACCTCAGGTCAGTTGATGATGGTTGGGATAGAGCACACGCTTCTAGTCAGGGCCCTGTTTGCTTTTGCCAAAACTGGCAAGCACCAAGTCGCTGTTCAGTTACTTGAACATGGACTTGACGGGCTGATCATACAACTCTCTCGCGTTCTTTATTACTCTTTTATAGTGGTTGCTGCCAGTCCTGAAGGCGGCTTTAGTCTCAGTACATCTATTACGTTTAAAGCAATGGACAACGTGATTTCTGTGCCCAATGGCAGCAGTACATTGTGGAGAGAACCATACCTGGTTGTTAGGTTTTTGCTGGAACTTTTTGGAGTGTATGAAGCGGTCTATACCTATGATTAATAATTCCGTCATATCTTAGACACAATAGAAGACACGTTCTTTTTTTAACGTGGAACGCGGAAGTAGATCTGATATAAAGGTACGGAAGCTACCCCAGTCAATCATAGAGTATCACTATGCTGTACGATGGAGAGGTACGTCGGTTGCCCCCGTTAAGATAAAATGTAACTTTATCTTAACGGAGGCAATCGAATCGTTAGAAGATCCCAGTGGAGACAGAACGGAGGATGGACATAGCTTAAGGCAAGTTGTGAGGACAAAGGTCTAGGAGACTTGCGTACTGATCGTAAGACTTGGGCACACGGGTGGATTCGTGAACAAAGTGAGTTAGGTCATAAGCAATGCAGAAATCGTAACAGAACCTTCCCTCATTATCTGTTTTGTTTGAGTGGGCTAACTATTCCACGTGATTTCTTTCTTCGACAACGAACCGCTACACATCAAAATTAATGCGAGTTCCTGTCTCGCTCCAATTACAACAATGATCATAAATTATTATTATTATTATGATAATGAGAGAGAGAGAGAGAGAGAGAGAGAGAGAGAGAGAGGGGGGGGGGATTGATTTTTTTTAATACGTCATTTTAAGCAAAAACAATATAACACGAAACTGTCATGTCGAAAATACCAATATATCCAACAATTACGAAAATTCATCGAGTAGAGCACATGCTATTGTGTTTTTAGTAAAAAAAAAAAAAGAAAGTCTATCGATATAGGCTCTGGCTACACGTGTTGGACGCCATTACGATGTAATCGATAAAAAAATCTGAATTATGTCACGTGGTTCTGCACTCTTCACTGCCTACTTTTAAACAGCTACGAAAAATGCAATTTTCCCTAATTTTCGGTAAAAATTAGTTTTAATTATAGTAACTTACTACTCGACGAATTTTCGTAATTTTTTATATATATTTTAAATATGACCATTAAATAATATTGATTTTGCTTAAAATGACATTATTAAAAAAAAAGCACCTCTATTTCTAGCACTCTCGCCTCCTTGACTCTCTCCATCTCCTCCCCTTCTATCTCTCCCCTTCTCTCTCTCCCTTCCTTTAACAAAAGATCAAAATACATATATAAAACAGTAGATGTATGTTTGTGTGTCTGTGTGTAAATATTTAACTGATAAACTCTTAAACTACTATTAAAAGAGGATAATGCGC
This sequence comes from Euprymna scolopes, assembly GCF_053919585.1. NCBI lineage: Eukaryota > Metazoa > Mollusca > Cephalopoda > Sepiida > Sepiolidae > Euprymna > Euprymna scolopes. The sequence continues at coordinate 24,958,202 of NC_136506.1, forward strand.
CAGGAAAATCACTAGGTTGTCAGAATGATGTCATGGCGAACCTCATTTTTTTTTTTAATTTGGAATTCTTTGAAAAAGTATTTTTAATGACTTATGAAAAAATAAAGGGAGATAATTTATGATCACGAAAACAGAATTAGTTCCCTTACATTAAAATATAATTATAAAACGCGAGGATATGAAAGCAATAGAACTGGATGGAAATAGATGGCAGTCGCAGATAGAGAGCGTCAGAATTTGCTATGCTGGAAATTCTTGTGGATCCAATGTAGACTATCTTTAATTGTCCGCTCGCCTATCGCATCTATGTGGCAAAAGTTAGACACAATGTTGTTTTCTCAAGTGTAAAGAATATAGACCCTCCCCACTAATAAAAGACATAGGAGTAAGGCAAGAAAAAATTTGCCTCAGTTAAGAATGATTTGTTTCCAATAACCGAGGACAGAAAAGATGAAGTGCGATATCGCAGTCATTTACGCACTGATTACATTATGTAAGCTGGTGATACCATACCAGGCTGTCTGAAGATAATGACTCCCTGAGATAAAATGCGCCCAAAATTGATGTCATTGTTTCCCTTCCCCTTTGCAAATCTCAATCATGTTCAGCAAAGTAAAAAACAAAACCATTTTTTTTTGTCTAAAAAACAACTAAATCCAACAGCATGAATACATATTTGAAAATATAAAGAACTTGAAATATTCAAAACGTTTTTCCAAGCATTTAATAACCCGAAAAGCGTTGATGTGTCGTAATAATAATAATAATAATAATAATAATAATAATAATAATAATAATAATAAGGAGAACCCTTGAATGCGGGGAATAATACAAGACAATATAACGAATAAGCGTTACAGGGAATGAAGAACACCGAAACTGCATATTTACAAGTTCTACACTCCCCATCACCCCCCCCATTGTTTTATCACCATTCCCCCAAATAAAAAAGTGATACCAAAGGGCCGAGAAGGGTCAATAAGGATTAAAAGATCGAGGAGCGAGCGCCAACCAGGCCTCGGCTGGACAAAAGCAAAGAGAACTGGGACCTTGGGGAAGCTGAGTGCCACTCAAATTCCAGTATAAACCAATGGCCACTACCAGCTAGTAATCAATGGTAAGCGGCTGTTGCGATGATGCAAATTCATTTGCAAATGCTATCGAAGGAGGTGGAGAGAGCTGGACGTCTGGTGAGACTTGTTGTCACTCAGCTTCCAGAGAACACCACAGGTTTCCAATCAGATCGTTTGTTGACTTGTGTGAAATTTCTATGTGAGCCAATAATAATATATGCTGACGGCACCACGCTCTATGACAGACACGACAGGAAAACACATGTCTAAAGAAATGGTAGAAACACTAGAGGATGACCTCCAATCTGTAGTGGAATGGGGACAAAAATGGATGGTCACATTCAATGCTGCCAAGACTAAACTTGTTTCATTCAATAATTACAAGAAGCCTTCTCTGTCACCAATACCAATGGCCAAAGACTCTTCATCTGAAAGTATATCTTTTAAATTCCTCGGCCTAACGTTCACAGGAAACATGAGTTGGAACAATTACATAGAGCGCATTGCCAGGACCGCTGCGAAGAAGGCAGGTTCTCTCTTCCGTGCTAGAAAGCTACTAACGCCCGAAAGTATCCTGTACATCTATAAGGTCACCATTCGCCCATGTATCGAGTATTTTTGTCATATTTGGTCTGGAGCATCTGCTACTAGTCTCTCGCTCCTAGACAAGGTTCAAAAGAGAGTCGCCAACCTGATAGGGCCTGAACTGTCATCTAAGCTTCAGCCTCTGTCTCATCGACGAAATGTTGCATCCCTCTGCCTGTTCTACAAGTACTTTAACGGTGAATGCTCCGACGAACAGCAAGATGTAAGAGAGCCTTCTACTCCAGTAGTTTCTTCCCAGAACCGCTAGACTTTGGAATTCCCTTCCGGGTTCCTGCTTCCCCAACTGTACTGACATGCAGAAGTTTAAGTATAATGTAAACGGACATCTTGCTGATCAACTCCCTACATAGTACCCCTGTAGCTTATGTCCCTGATAGTAGCCCTCTACATCAAAGTGGCAATGTGCCTTATTTGGGGTGAAAATGTAATAAAAAACATTAAATAAATGAAAATAAAGTGCAACCAAACCGTTGAGTAAGTTTTGGATTTGTAGTAGCCTAGAAGGACTGAAAAGAAATAACACGAACATGAGGTAATTAGTAACACGTAAGAGCAGTTTTGGATTGTCACCTGCCAAACAGATGGATAGGAAGAAGAGGAAGTATCGAGTATGGGCCACGCCCACTGGACCCCCCCCCACGGATTTTTCTCTTTTTTTGCATGTTAAATACAAAACGGGCTACAGTGAATGAACTGAAAGCAACCATCGAAAGAAGATGTGTCAACATACCAACTGAACTGATTAGGAACGTTTTCGATTCAATCAGTGAACGTAGTCAGCTGTTCATGGGCCACAATGACCAATAATTTGAACACTTCCGATAATTAACTGGTTTCTATATTTATTCACGGTATTTTGATATATGAATGTTTTCTTTCTTATAATAAATTTTTACCTAAAGTATCTTTCTCTTTTATTGCGTCTATTTGTTGCAGTTTGTAATGATATCAGATTGTCTCTGATGAGTTGTATAATGGCACAAAATACTATAAAAAAATCACATTTAACTACGCCTAGGTTTAAAATAGGTCAGATTAATAGATATCTACACTTCTCGCTAAAACACACACACACAAAAGAAGGGCTGCACCTAAGGTCAACTGGGCGTTTGTCCTGTAAGTGGCTGCCCATTGGCTGATTAGGAGGGGCGCAGTGGAAATTAGGAAGTTGATTGGCTAACTAACAACTAATAGAATGTGCGTATATAAAAACGAGAGACAACCACAACTCTTTGCATAAGCCTGATGAATCCTAGCGTGGATGAAATGCGGAGTATTCTGTGTAGCTTAATTGCCATATATAATATATATTTTTATAACTTACTATATATATATATATATATATATATATATATATATATATATATATATATATAGCGAGAGAGAGAGAGAAAGAGAGAGCATATCTGGAGAGGGTGTGTGTGATGATTGCTTCTTCTTGACAAATGTTTGCCATCTCTTCAGCCAACTGTTGTGCGGCTGTATGTACATTGGTGGCTTTTTAGCCCAACTTCAGTCCTGCATGAACGTTCACATACGTGACAAAAATTTGCTTCTCATAAGTGTGCTTAATGTTAATATTATACTCGAATGACGTGCCAGGTCAGTTTTTAATTTTCAGATTAGACTACAAAGATAACGAAAATTGTGACATGCATTTGTAGCGTTGCATATTAATTGAAAATTAATTACGTAATTCTTATTTTCAATTAATATGCAACGCTGCAAATGCAGGTTAAATTTTTATGAATTCAATTTGCGCGGTTAACGCGATATCCTGCTGATGACTGCTTTATTTTATTTTATTTTTTTAAAATCAAACCGTTATCAAGACCCACGGACAAGCATTGTCTCTCGCAGAATTACACCATGCGGGTCAGAAAAAGAAAAAGGATGTATAGCATTGAAATATATATTTTTAAAACAAATTGTGTTATTTTTAGCCTTCTAAACGCATTCATTTATATACGTAAATCTTATTTTAACAAGTTAGTATTGTAGGTTGTGCTGTTATAGCTTCCTCATAAGACTTTCCTTCCTGCCTTTGAAGGTATGATTATAATAAAGATCGCTTTTGACAAAAGGGATGTATAACATTCACTGCACTTCAGTTCCAGTTGAATAATCTCTTGCATTGTTATATGTTCATCTTGCCTTCTCAGAGCACGCTTTAAGAGACCAAGATTCACCCGTCGCTTTTCAAAATCCTTGCATCTTTCTTTGATGTTTATTATCCATACAGATCGATCTTTCAGTTGGGCTTATTAATCCTTAGTAATTCTAAGTTGTATCTTGTTGAGAGCATCCTTAAACCTTTTTCTTTTCTTATGTCGTGGTCTCGCTATAAAACAGCTGTTTAGGGAGTATTTTGTCTTCCATCCATTGACAATTTATTCTATGTTTATATACAGGATGTCCCACTTAAAAGTAGCCTAGAAAATGTAGTAGAGAGGAGGAACCTCTTTTATTGTTGAAATTACTTGTAGTTTCATAAAAGATGCTGGAAGTGCTCCCCGTTGACATCTATGGATTTCTGGCCGCGTTTAACAAAATTTGCAGATACTGCTTGTAGATCTTTGCTAGTGATTATCCTGATAGCGTTGGTCTAGATTGTGAGGATTATTTGCATAAAACAAAAGATAAAAATCACATTATGACAAGTCCGGGGAACATGGTGACCATAACCCTTTGCTTATTGTTCTCTCTTCCACAAACATGTTATGAACTTGTGTCAGTGATCTGTGAGCCGTGTGACACGTAGCGCCATCTTGTTAGAAAAAGAATTGCATTTTATCATGTGGTGTCAGTTGGTCATTAAGAGAAAGATTAGCCAAGTCGGGCTACTTTTAAGTTAAAGTATATAATTTTTGAAGTTCAATGAGGACAGTTATGTTACAAAACCAGACAATTGCTCTGGGGTGGGGTCGTTATTTTTGTGAAAATGATGGTGATACTTGGCGATACTAACATAATTTGAACATTGGTTTTTGTTTTGAGTGTCCTATTACTAACATAATGTTCAAATTATGTTAGTATCGCCAAGTATCACCATCATTTTCACAAAAATAACGACCCAGATTGTTTTTGGTGGTCACTACCGTCTATTAAAAATAACGGACACTGGTGGTCCAAATGAAATAATCTGGCTTTCACTGTCAAGCATTGTTTTCCAGTTGCAGCTAGTGGAAGCCACTGTCAGTGACTGTAAGCACTGTTAGTTACTGGCGATTAGTGCTGGTTTGGAATAAATAACCTGTAGGTACTGGCGGATTCTAAAAGAAAGAAAAATAGCATTTAAGAGAAAATCATTATTACGTACATGCGTAAATCAGTATAACTTAAATGAAATAACCAAAAATAGTCCATTAGAAAAATAATAATAAGTAAAAAAAAAAAAGAGTTTTTAAAGTTAGGGTCCTCACTGTATATTAACGCTTTGGAGTGATCGAAATCAGCGGTACATAACTGCTTTCTACCGATGACAGTATATTTCAAGTCGGCCATCGTTTTTCTTCTCTGTATACTGTAAGCATTTATTTTCCTACTGGTCAATTTTTTAGAGCATTCCTCGCCAACACTAAAAAGAAGGAAAAAGTAATCCTCGCTGTTTCGGTTTGTTGTTCCAGTCTTTCTCTTCTATTTTTCAAATTGTATTAACTTAAATTCCAGTTTTACGTTATCTTTTTTTTTTAACTTGTTAGGTGAAAGTACAGTATAAATGCAAAACACCTTCCCTTCTGCATGCGAAGGATTGGTTTTCGAAATAATACCGTAATAATTTCAGCATGGTAACATACATGTATGCCCCCCCCCCCTACGATAACGTCTTTGAAGTTTCAATAATTCCACAGAAAAAGAAAATTAAATATTAAAAAAAACTCCACAGAAAGTAAAAGTGGTAACAAAAACAAACATATAACAAATAAGTGTTTCCGTAGCCAATGAAATTTACTTTGAAACCTATTTGTATACTATTTTTATTTAAACTTATTTGTAACTGTCTATTCAGTTCGAAAGGGATAAAAGTAAGAAATAAGTTTCTTTGTTTTTTGTTTGCTTTAAATCATGAAATATAAAATTTTATTAAAAACTAGCAGGACCCGTGTACCGGCGTTGCCTGGTGGAAGTATGCCTCCCAACCCACCCGTAAAAAATCAATTAAACTACAGTTGGTAGTGGGAGCCACTGTCGGTCAAGTAAAATGAATAGACCGTGCCGAAGTAACAACGTGAGTATCTATAAATCCATTTTTAATATGGGGATTTGAGTATGTGCTGTGATTATTCTATGCTTTCATAAGCTCAATAATCGGTCAGAAAATAAAATTAAATAAAATACTCCACAGAACGTAAAAGTCGTAAAAACAAACAAACAAACACATATATAACAAATAAGTGTTTCCATAGCCAATAAAATGTATTTTAAAATCAACCTGCATACTATTTTGGTGTTTTAACTTATTTGGAAGTGTTTATTCAGTTCTAAAAAGAAAATATCGACATGACAAGTCACAGCTTTGAAAGTAATCGGTCAAGAATATAAAATGAAATCAAATCATCACCAGGAATTAAATATATATATATATATATATATATATATATATATATATATATATATATATATATATATATATATATACTAGCATTTTAGCCCGGCTTTGCCCGGGTGTTTTGAGGTGTACGCTTAGCAAAACAAAAAAAGTCAATTTTTTTTTAATTTGACCCCTATTATGACCCCTTAAAATTTATAGTTTCGGGCTCAAATCACTTTATTAAGTTAGATCCAGGTTCAAGGAACCTATATCTAAAATTTCAAGTGTCTAGACCCAAAATTGTCGGAGGAGTTTGGTAGAGTTCTTAAAGGTCAAATCGTTGAAATTTGACCCCTTAACAGCCAAATTTCTGGCTGACACCCGTCACATCGATTTTCCCAAATCTCAGTACCCGGTATTTCAAATTTCGAGTCTATAGACTAAAAATTGACAGAGTTATTGCGTAGGGAAATGTACACAGACAGACAGACAGACAGACAGACACGTTCACTTTTATATATATATATATATATATATATATATATATATATATATATATATATATATATATATATATATATCCGAAACAGTGTTTCATGGTAAACAACTGATGATCCCTTGAAAAATAAAATATTGGTATTATAGTAAATTCGAGAGCGAGTTGATGCAGTGATTGCAGGTAACTAAATGACTTACTGACTAGATGGTTTTCTAACGAATGATAAAAAATAATTTTTTGTATAGTTTTAATGGTTAAAAACTTCAAAGACTATATATATATATATATATATATATATATATATATATATATATATATATATATATATATATTAATTTATTTATTTCGATCAGTTTCCAAACTTTTTTTTTTGTACAGGCATTTAAAACTGTCGTAAACTCTTGAAAATTCAGTATGTTATTGCTATACATCTTATGAGATAAATAGTCAATTTTTATGATTTCAGGTTCAAATAAACAGCTACAGCAGGAATTGGAATACACCTTACTAAAGCCTGATTGTCACATCTGGTGAATTTCAAAAATGCAATCTGGATGTGAAGACATTTTAGAAGAACGATATGCAATACAATTCTGTTTTTAACCTGAAAAAAAAATGCCACAGAAACATTTGAAATGGTTCAGACTGCTTTTGAACCATCTTGCATGAGTCAAACATCAGTTTTTAAGTGACTTAAGAGATTCAAGGAAGGCAGAGAGTCTGTGAGGGATGATGAGAAGTGTTGGAGGAGTAAGCATGTCAGAACACTAGAGCTGATTGGCATTATAAAGCATTTCATCAATCACGACTTTCGTGTATCTATAGAGACAATAGGTGCACAGTTTGATGTCAGTGTGGGAACTGCACACATAATTATTTGCAAGGAACTGAAGATGCGGAAGATTTGCGCGAAGTTTTTCTCAAGGATACTCCATCCTTGTTACAGGTTATTTGACCAAGATTGGTATCAAGGCAGTTCCTCATCCTCCCTATAGTCCAGACCTTGTTCCCTGTGACTTTTGGTTCTTCCCTTAGCTCAAGGAAAGCCTTAGTGGCTGTCGTTATGACACAATTGGGGATGAGGAGATGTGACGAGTCATTGACACGCTTACACAAGAGAATTTCCACGGGGACGTCCAGAAGTTGTTGGAAAGGCACAATAAGTGCATTGCAACCGTAGGAGATTACTTCGAAGGGGAATAGAGTTTTATGTGTATACTGCAGTATATATAAAGATTTGAAATGTGCTCAAGACTGCTGAAACATTCCCTATTTTGACTTTTTTTTGTTGACTCTCATAAAACGAAAAAAGCATTCTTTGATATCAATTATTCAAGCTTGCAAATTTTATCCATATCCGGATCAATCTGACAGTGGCTAAATGGTTAACGTCACGGACTAAAAACCTCGATAGGCCAGGTTTGAATGCAGGTCGTGCCATAAAAACATTTTCATCAAACCCACTTGACTTTTTTATACAAGAAAGTCACCACTTATCAAGGTCCAAAGGTCACTCGAGGATAAGGGTTAACGAATCTAAGGTGATAGTGTAGTAGTCGTTAATGGTGTAAGTTGCGTATAATTTAGTTGCTTAAGGCGGACGGTTCGACAAGAACTTGTTTACATTAGACTTGAAGGCTACTATACTGTCGACCAGGAAGCAGGTCAATGGAACAATGTTCCAAAGGCGGTCAGTTTTAGGAAAGAAGCTCTGCTCGTGGAATATCTACGTTTAGGTGTAGTCACAGATAAAGAGTGGGGAAATTGTTGATAGTGGTTATAGCTAATCGAGTGTTTTCTGTGAAAGTTCGGCAAAGGGGGGCATAGATTGGAGCTCAGACGAGTATTTGCCCTCTTGTGTCTAAAGCAAGTAGATGATGCCCTTTTCTCCTCCTTTCAACCTCTTTCTCACAGAAAAGACGTTACGAGTCTATCTCTGCTCTATCGTTATTTCTATGGCAGGTGCTCAACTGATCTTAAATGTATGGTTCTCTCTGCGAAACATTCAGAACAAACACTCGTCTACCTACAACCACTGTCAACAATTTGTCCTACTCTATCTGTGCCTAAAACTAAAAGCAAATTTCATTAATTTTTTTTCTAGAATTCTATACCGCAAGACTGCTTTCTAACTGACTACAACAATTAATTTCTTCCAAAATTCCGAAACTCCTTTCGAGCTGACTACAACACTTAATTTCTCCCAAAATTCCACCATCGATGATATCATCACGGTATTGTCTCACCTGATTTTCATGAATCCTCATCCTTGAGTGGCCTCTGGGTCTTGATAAACGTTGACTCTATGGTAAAAGAACAAGAAATGAAACAATTTCATCAAAACCCACGCTTAACCTTATGTCTCATCTTCTTGAGAGGAGGTAAATAATATATTTTTCTATCACATCTAATTTTAACGCTTGATACACTTTGATCTCATCTCGAAGGTCGAGGCGTTCACAAGAATCAGTCTCAGCAGAAGACATGCAGCATTGCAGCAATAATCCGTACACCCAACAGCTCTGCTATTTCTACTTCTGCAGCTATTGTGGTCGGGGTAGAGGCTTATAGTGATAATAAAGCTGCCAATACACACTATCCTACGCTGATAATCAGTCATCAGGCGCGTGTTGGCGCCACAGCGACACCAGTTGGTTGAAAGCGTCTGCTGCGTTTGCGTCCGTGCCGAGTCTCTTTTTTTCTGAACTGGACACGCAGAGCCAGACCCCGATCTTCAAGATCTGAACAGCGTAACTTTCGGAGCGACCTAGTTTTCTTTCGATGGCTTTTACGGCGCATCGACCCATTTATTGTATACAATATGTTTATTACATTATATACGATAATTTCTTTGCTATTAAGCCTAAAATAGACTATAGGCAGACTTCTACTTTACCTATAGCTGCATAAAATTGTGAGTTCATACATTTTATACGGTATTAAATCCGAAAGGTAAACGCGCTTACTAACCTAATAGAGCGTGGCCTACGTAAATTGAAGACCGTTCCATCAAAATTATATAAGATGCTGATGTCGCAGTTAAATAATATAATAGCAACGGTTAGGCGATAGACGCTTATTTCAAGGATTATTTTAAAACAGGTGAATTATTAAAGTAACAATTAAATACATAAAAAAAAAAACATAATAATTAAATAAATAAAATAAAACTTCACTACAGAATTTTCCCGGCAAAAAAATACTCCACTTAAATTGCAGGTACCCAAATATAAAATAATTCTCTATCTTTTGGGAAATAAATGCAGTTACATTTTGGACCAGTTTTATAAATTTCTTCGAGAATTCAAATAGAAAATGACTATCCACGTAACAGTCAGTCGTGTCTTGCCTTACCGCGGCCTGCCATTGTACAACGTCACTCATCAGGTCTCGTGACTTTAGTGGAATGGCCCTCTATGTACGTAGGTTACGCTCGAGTAGGTTAATATAAGAATTGAAACAGAAAATAACTATCTTCGTAATAGCCGTCTATCGCCTAACCATGTCCATGTTATTTTATTCTGCTACGTCAACTGGCCACGCGACTAGTGGAACGGCATCCTATTTTACGTAGGCCACACTCGAGTAGGTTAATACACGTGTTTACCATACGAAAACGTAATTACAATGGATTCGATAGGATTTGAACTTGGCATAGTCCATTCCAGGCCAGACACACCAAGAAAATTTAGCAAAGGAACGGACTTCAAATAAAATAAAATTACTTCCTGAAAAATTAAAAAAAAAAAAAAGCTACTAATAAAAGGATTAACACGTATTAATTAATGTGTATTCCTATCTATATCTACAAATTATATTTCAGTTGCTTAAATGGACAGAGCCCTTAAAATAATGAGATTTACCTCCCTTTGAACCAAAGTTAGCAAAGGTTATTTCCCTTTATATGAGTAGGCTTTTGAACACTAATATGGCGAATTTTCGTGAATTCTAAATCTCACTTTTTGATTTTTGATTTGTTTTTTCAATTTTCTCATCAGTTTTTTCCAGCTGGGGATTGGACATCCTACTGGATGCCAGACATTTACCCGCTATCTCATATTTTCCAACCGAAAGATCTTTTAGGATTCTAACCATCGCTTTAAGTGCAATTGTTTGAATCTCTCTTGCACTTGGCTCACCGGGTATATTTGCCAGATAGTTTTTGAAATTCTTTTTTGCGGGTCCAGTTGCTCCTATAATTACTGGAATGATATATATATATTCCTAAGGATTCAATTTCTTTTAATGTCGTGCATAAGGTCTTATGCACGACATTAAAGGAAATTGGAATCTTAGGAAGATATCTATCATTCCAATAATTATAGGAGCAACTGGACCCACGAAAAAGAATTTCAAAAATATATTTTGTTACATTTTCTCTCTCAACTCTGTTTTACCCGGCATCATTGGGGACTTCTACTAAGGTTGCTCCTTTCTCCTTCTTTTCCCAGATCACTATATCAGATTTGATAAGTAGTTCGACGTGGAGTTAATTTTAATCTAATATAGAAACGGCTATATATCTGTCTGTCCGTCTGTCTGTCTATCTGTCTGTCTGTCTATTTGTCTCCATATTTTCAAAGTCTATCTCTTCCGAATCTAAAAGTCGCAGAACGACGCTAAGGTTCTCAAATGATGGGCCGTTCTTTTATGGGTCTTTTTAGCAGGTTAAAATAATTTTTAAATGGCCAAAAATGGGTTAAAATTGAAAATATCGTTATATATTTTGTACGTTCATTTTAGTTTATTTTTAATTTTTAATTTTTAATCATTTACTATGCGTGTCACGTGGGTACAATGGTAACGTCACCAGCTTTGAATGCTACCGTTTTGCTTTCGGGTTCGATTTTAACTGATGGAACCACAATACTTTTTTTTTACTTTATTGAAATCACGACTCTATAATATTATATACGAAATCTGGACAAATTAAAATATCATATTTAAGCGTATTTTACAACCGGGCAAAGCCCGCAAGTAATTAATAATTTTTTTACTGAGATATTTGACAATGCATACTTTCTTGCTATTTTCGTTTTATTTCTATTGTATTTGTAACTACTTGTTGATATTGCTGTTGAGTTGCTGTTTTGGCGAGCACACGCACAAATAGTGTTCTGACGATGGTCTTGCATTTAATTAATATAGTGGAGTTAAAAAAACATGTGCCTAATTCGACGTACTGCTAAGAACTTGCTACTCCAAATCTCGACGCTCTACCTTAACTCAACTCTAGAACACGACTCACTGCTGACAACACTTACTTGCTACTCTGATATTCAAATCCAAAATCAACCCTGTCTCTGAAAAAGCAGTTTTTTTAATACCCAACCGGACGTACCTCATTTGCATTTCAGGTTACAATATTGTAAACCTATAAAGAGGAAAAGCTGCTATTTCTTTTCTTTATTCTGTTCGTCGAAACTCTACAGACATCACACAATGAAGGTTGGACTGATTTTTTAAGAATTTCATTACAGAGAAGCAACTTATTTTGCCTTTGCTAGAATTGCAAACCACATATATAGAGAGTTAAATCTGCAAATGAAAAAGATATATAAAACATGAATGTTACGAATGGGTCACCAGGTGTCAAGTGCAAACTAAAATTATAAACAGTGTTTTGTAATTAAGGATTGAGAAAAACGAATTTTTATGACAAAATATTTTTATATCTACAAGTTTATACGCATATAAAACCTGTTTCACCATTAATAAATTGTTTATATATGAAATTGGTGTTAAGTGAAGAAAGTTGTGTTAATAATAACAACACTGAGAAATATTTAGGCCAATATGTTAATAATATACGTATATAAGTAATATACGTATATGAGTATTTGGCAGCGTGGCACTATGTATGTATGTGTGTTTACCTTGTTCTTGTTAGTGTAGCAATGCGCAAGATGCTGAAGGCAAAAATATGAGCGTTTTAAGATTTGTTAGTGCATGTGTGGGTAGCTATTAGTTTATGTGAGTATGTGAGTATGTGAGTATTTAGAAGTATTTAGGTGCGTGTACTTTGTTCTTGTTAGTGCGTGTATAGCTTTTAATAAAAAGGGGTTTCTATTTTTCTGATACTTATTTGAGTGAGAATGTGTGCGCGAGATAAATAAGGCTTGTATGTGAGTCATTGAATCTATTGCGACTCACCTTCTCTGGTCAAAGGCACGGGGATGGATGCGTGTTGTTAAACATACGTTCTGCGGTTCTGTTCGGCTAAAGAGTTATTTCTTAAGCTTTTCACTTTATATATATATATATATATATATATATATATATATATATATATATATATATATATATATATATATATATATAAGAGTTTCGAAGTTTGTGTCGGCTTTTTAATTTGACATTTGAGTTTTGAAATGATTTTCATTGGTTGAAAATAATTTAAGTTAACACGTTCATGTGAAAACTAACTTGCCTTTTCTCCATTCTCGTAATTTCCTTGTTTTTGTTCCGGCAAGATTCTCCCTACCAAACAATTAACATTTAGAGATACTTCCTCCCTCATTGTTCTGTCTTCCTCCTACGTCAGTTTACACCGTTATTAGATATTTAATAAAATTCTATTATTACACGCGTCTGGTATTATTTCATTTCACTGTTGCATTTTGTTTACAGTCAACTTATGCGGATTTGTACGTAAAAGTTCCGGGCGATTTGATTGCACTGTCCGCATACGTTTACCAGAACATCAGCTTATCTGTTTCGTGTAATTTCAAACACTTAACCAAAATAACGGGCTTGTGTACCCAGTAACATAAAAAGAATCAATTTGCTGCAACAGTATTACACATGTCTTAGAGGTTTTGTGTAAAAAACGTCTCCCACACGTCAGTTCATTTGAATTTTCTTCTTTTTTTAAATCTAATCTGCTTTTTTCTCCGTCAAATGTCACAGAATACACTTTTGGATCATGTGCCGTTATGTAACGTTATTTTTTTTAACTGTGTCGGTACAGTTCAAACTTCTGTCGAACCCCCACGCAATCTAGTACCGTCGCAAAGGAATAACAAACAAAAATAAATAAATCCGACTCGGCATAAAATGTAATTAAAATGCATTTATTCGTGGTTCTTCCAAAACAATGAATTCCATTATTTTTCCAAAGTCATTTCGCGCACATATGTGCTTTTCTTAAAAGCCTCTGTCGACCCCACGCCGGCACTCGCCAGTACTTTCGACTTTCAGACGTCTATATTTCCCAGGTAACACTTTGCTTCTCTTTAGACCACGTGGAGTATTTTTCTCTTCTTTTCTTGTGACGTAAGCTCGCGCACACTTGCTAATTTGCATACGTTCTTTAACGGCGGCTGCTGCTTATATTTTTACTAGCCAGCGATCCTTCGGTTTGTGCTGATATTTTCACACGCGTTTTGTTCTAGTTATATTAACAAAAATAAAATAAAATATGCGGTGCTTTGAATTCGGGGTTTCTACGAAGGGGGCGCAATTAATTTACCCAATACATTAAGATTTGTTAATAATAACCTACATATACATTAATAAGACAAAAGAAAAAACCAAAAACAATCGCAACTAGTGTGCATTAAATTTCAGTTTTACGGTATCTTCGATTTGCTAGATTGTTATGTGAAACTCCAGATTAGTTACAAAACATCGTACACTGCCATTGTTTCGAATGGGTTTTAAAAAATATTGTTTATTATTTCGTTTTGTTATTAATGACTTAAATGACAATAACAAATACGATGATTTGAATTCAGATTTTCGTGTATCATTTTTATTTACATTTTTTTTTGTGGTGGTGGTCGGGGGGGGGCTTCGATTAATTTACCTAATACATTAATATTTCTTAATGATTACTCAATGATTTCTTAATGATTACTTCAATATATATATATTATTTGAGGGTAAACAGTTACATATAGTCACTACAAATAGCCATCTGTTTCAGTCAAAGAGACTTCCTCAGGCGACCTAGAACCTCTCGACACCAAAAAAAAGAAAAATGGGAAAGATTAGAAAGAAATTGAAAAGGAAAAATGGAGCTCTCCAAAAAAAAAAAAAAAAAAGTATAAAAAGATCATAAAAAGTTGCGAGCTCTCTAAAAAAGAGGATAGAAAGCGGATAAATAAAAACGGGGATAAAAAGGGAAAGATCGCATTAGAACCTATTTGAAGATTATTCAAAACTATTTTAACAGGATATAAATCAGAAATAATTATAATAGGTCATAATTTTACTGGAACTGTAAATTGTATAGGAAAGTGGATGAGGGGGGGGTCTGTTTATACATTGATTTTGAACGTATCAGGGAAAAAGATTTTGCACGTGTATTATTTGACATCAGGAGTTACGTGTCGTTATACGTTAAGTTAGGGGTGGGGGATTATATATATATATATATATATATATATATATTTATATGTGTGTGTGTATATATATATATGTATATATACATATATATATATATATATAGTAATTTATAAAATATATATGACGATTAAGCTACACTGAATATTCTGCGTTTCATCCAACTATAGGATTCGTCAGGCTTATGCGCGAATTTTGTGGTTGCCTCTTTCTTTTATATATGGTGAGGATTTCTAGTTGGCCAATCAGCTTTCTAGTATCCACCGCGCCCCTTCCTATCAGCCAATGGGCATGCATTTTATCAAACAAAGGATCTGTTTTAGGACTACACTCTTTAAATTATCTCAACTTGCTACATGAATATGCCAGCCAACGTTTCCAAGAGATATTTAGGAATAAAGAATGGTACTTCCAGTAAAATGGACCACATCGCCGTTATCATCACGACGTAACAACCTATCTTTATAATCACCTGCCAAACAGATGGGTAGGGCAAAGAGTAAGTATCGAGTACAATCCACGATCAGCGGATTTAACCCCCACGGATTTTTTGCAGGGGTGATGAGGCATTTTATACACAAGATTAATACACACACAAAAAAAAAAAAAAAAAAAAAAAAAAACAGCTACCATGACTGAGTTGAAAGCAGCCATTAAAGGAGAATGTGCCAACATCCCAACTGAATTGTTAAGGAACGTTTTGGATTCGATCATTGAGCGTTTTCAGCTGTTCTTGGTCAACAATTTGAACACTTTCGCGAATAAGCTGGTTTCTACATTTGTTCACAGTATTTTGATGTACGAAACTTTTCTTTATCATAATAAATGTTGATTTTATAGACATTTAAAGAGTGTATACATTTTATTAGGACACCCTATATATATATATATATATATATATATATATATATATAAAGAACAACTGTGCTTTAAATTTTAAATTCAAGTTTTAAGGTAACTTCGGTTTTTAGATAGATTAAGCGAAAGTACAAAATAGTTGGAAAACACTTTACTTCTCTAAATATATATATATATATATCGATAATCGATAATCAAAATAAATCGCTGAAAGAAAGAAAAGTCGATTTAAACCAAAATTACCATCTTATACAGCCTAAAATCACAAGTGCAATTTTTTCATGTTTGAGATGGCGATTCGTTATTCCTATTATTTGGATTCATCGGACTACTGTTCTCATCTTAAGTGTGATTTTCGATGTAACCTTCTACCTTCTTTAGGTGTATCTTGTCGCACCTGTAGAACCCGTGGCGCAGTGGTTAGAGTACCTGGAAAAATCAATTGTAAAAAGTGATATTTTCCTGAAAGTTGTAGGTTCAAGCCTCAGTGTGGGCGACAAGAGAATACTACCCTCGTGAAGTAAATAAAATGTTCCGCTGGAAATTTCGTCCAAATTCTCGAGTTCGACAGAAACATTCCCGAGTTCGACAAGATACACGTAAAAAAGATCGGAGGTTACATCGACCAAAACGTGAAAATCGCACTCAAGATGAGAACGATAAATCCAAATAATACGCACGTCATAGTATATATATATATATATATATATATATATATATATATATATATATATATACACACATGTGTATATGTGTGTGTTATGACGCCATGCATGACGTCATAGCATATGATGTCATGGATGATGTCATGTATAACGTCATGTATGGGGGAAAATAAAATTAAATTCCCTGGGCAACGCCGGGAAACCTACTAGTACATAATATATGTGTGTATATGTGTATTTGCGTTCGAGTGTGTATACATATATATTCTCCCCCTGTGTGTGTATATCTATATATCTATAAAAGTGAAATTGTCTGTCTGTCTGTAAATTTCCCTATCAAAGTACTATGTCAATTTTCAGTCTACAGACTCGAGATTGTAGCTAAGGTATTGAGATTTGGGAAACTTTTTAAATCGGTTTTCGGCCAGAAATTTGGCTGTCAAGCGGCCAAAGTTCAACGATTTGACCTTTGAAACATCTACTACACTCCTCCGCCAATTTTGGGTCTAAATACTTGAAATTTCAGATATAGGTTACTTGGACATGGATACAACTTTTAAATTTGATTTGAACCCAAAACAATAAATGTTAAGGGGTAAAAATTTGGGCCAAAGTTTTTAAAAATTGACCTCTGTGACCTCTACCAAATAACTCAGCCAATTTTTGGTCTAAAGATTTGAACTTTTACAAAAAGTATATTCAAACATAGGCAAGCTTTTTGAATTGGTTTTTGGCCGAAAATTAGGCTGCCAAGGGGTCAAAGTGAAAAAGATTTAGGCTTTGCGGTCTCTAGCAAACTATTCCGCCAATTTTGGGTCTAAACATTTGAATATAAAGGGTATTCAGACACGCAGCAAGCTTTTTAATCAGTTTTTTGGGCGAATATTTGGCGGTCAAGAGGTTAAAGGTGAAAGAGTTGACCTTTGCAGACTAATTCCTTCACCAATTCTGGGCCTAAATACTTGAAACTTTAGATGTAGGTTACCTGGACATGAGTCAAACTTATATATATATATATATATATATATATATATATATATATATATATATATATATATAATATTTATAATTATTTTTAAACCTCCAAATATACGCCCTGTTGCATCTTGTCCCCGCTCTCATATCCAACTTTTTAAAAAGTCATGCCACAAAATATATTATACGCAAAGCAATTGAGACAAAATTGATCCCTATAACGAAATGGAAACAAAACAAAAGCAAAAACAAACAAAACAGACAATACTACGTGTGAAAAACGATATTGCTTCTGCCTTTTAAAATGTACTTTCTCGTCAAACACAGAAAAATCAAAAAAGAAAAAAGAAACTTGTTTCCGCCTTGCTAGCCTATTCTCCTTTTAAAAGCAGCATCAATATAAAAATGCAGAAAAAACAGAAAAGAATACAACAAATCCTTTTGTTCACCCAGATGTCCGACCGAAGGAAAACACGACGTGATTTTTCCGCCTGCTCTTCAGATTCTACTGTTGCTATTTTGCTCCATCTCTCTTTCTCATCTCGTACGAAGCTTCTTCCCCACACCCTCTCTCTCTTCTCTTTTCACTGTTGGTCGCAGCTACCTTTATTTACATGATGACACCTTCCCTCAAGGTGTTATCTCTTTCCTTTGCGCCTACTACTACTACTACTACTACTACTACTACTACTACTACTACTACTACTACAACACCGATGTCTATCCTTGCTCTCTATCCCTTCTTTATGTTTCTATTACATACGGGTGTATGCTTAGTCGAAACATTTCCGCTTCTCTTTTAATGTACACGTGACGGCACCAAAACACGCATGTTGTCTACTGTTAACAAATAAAATGACAAACATTGGTTCATTTTTGAACTCATTTTTGTGCTTATTAAAAAAAAAAACATTGGACAAGCACTCAATTTATTTTAACATGTCAGCGTGTTGTAGCTGGTTGTGAGAGAGAGAGAGGATTGCAGATCTTAGCTTTTCCGTTAGAATTTGGGCACCAGCTCTCTCCCCCCCTCTCTCTCTCTCTTTATATATATATATATATATATATATATATATATATATATATATATATATATATATATATATATATATCCCTCACCCCCCGAAATACCACTCTGTTGCATTTGTCAAAGTCCTTTGTTTTTTTGTTGTTTTTAAATTATTTCGCAGTGATCTTTTCGTCCAGTGATTTTCAATTCATGAAAATATTCTTCTTCATTTTACTGTTTTGACTCGCCACACGATATCCCATTCCGCAACCATTGTATCTCGCGAGTTCAATAACTAGGACCATTCTTTCATTGTTTGTTTGGCATACCTTCCATGCTATACAACATTTCGATTTCTGTTTTCCCTCCCTAAATTTTGCAGTGAATTGTATTTTTCTAAATTCAAATATCTTTGCGAAGCAAAAAAAAAAAAGATAAAAATAAAACAAAAGAAAATATTTAATCAAAACGAGAAAAATTGTCCTTTTTTTCTTCTTTCCGTTCTTTTTTTAGCTTCTTCACGTTCTTTTTTCCTTTCTTTCTCTTTTGATCGCCTTCTTTTTTTCTTTTATTTCTGTTTGTGGGAGATCGTAGTTTGTTCCCATTTTTCTTGCTTTTTATTTTTCTCTGTTTCCGATCGATTACTGTTTTCACTTTCTCATGCTTGTCATACTTTTCTCTCCATATTTATCCTCGGTTGTAAACTTGTCATCAATTCATTTGTTAAACAATTTTTAACATATTTTTTTTTATTTCTTTTCCTTATTTCCATGTCAAGTCATGTTTTGCGTTATATTTTTCTCTTTAGTTTTTCTTTACATTTTTTCTCCGCCTGTCGAGGTTTATCCATCAGTCGACGACACAAACTGTACTACATGTTTGAGTCTATTATTTTTCGTTCTTCCTTTTATTTTAGCTTTTAAGGGTCGAATCCTTGGTCACTTCTATGCCGTCGTCTCTCACGTAGGACGCAAGCACGATTTCAAGCACATATAAACAATGCAAAATAAAGCATAAAAAGCACAAACTCCAACAGATTGTATAGACACTAGCTGAGTTCTGGGATGTGTACTAGACCATCACTGGAAAAGCGTTAAATGTTCAACTCTTACTCTCGAAACAAGACATGAACCACCTATGCCAGACAGAAGTGGCAACTCAATACCTTCCATTTACAAGGCATCCACTATATCCCACGCATATCTTGGTGTTGTATATTAGTGCCCTGCAGGCTGGATTTTCAGTGTTTCCAGGTATCGATAGACGATCGAACTAAGGTGCAATGTTATTGAAACATAAAATATTTAAATAGCACAAAGAATGCAGAAGATATATATATACGAAAAAACACGTTCGGAATTTACTGATAATTCAAATATTTTAAAGTCGCAATAAAATATTTACAGAGGTTACGATGACAAAATACTTCGAATCTATAATATTGAATTAGTTTGGAAGTATTTTGTAGATAAGTAAATTCTATAATTCTTTTAGTTAATTATTTGGACTATTATCCTCATCCTCTAGTTGCTGTTTTCACAACGTTTCGGTGAATTATTCCTCTGGCCTTCATCAGGTAAACCGCGACGGGATAGGAATGTCGAATCATCGAACTACATCCACAGCAATTGCTGCCTTCAATAGTTGTTTTCATCTCACCACGATTTCATTGATTGAGATTGTCGGACTGACTTCCTCATCTTTATTGTTATAGTCACAACGTTTCGGCCGTGTTGCCCTCCGGCCTTCATCAGGTGTTTTGTATCGAACTGGGGAATCCTTTGTTAGGAATCTCGAATCCAACCCTTTATTATTATTACGGGGGTACCGTGTTCGGACTCCAGCTAGGTTCTGGGACATAGTTGCTGATTCTCTGTTTTGAATGTTACTTTTTCACTGACTTCGTTCAGGATTGAATTCAGCACCTTTGGGTAACTGTAAACTTTGATGCAACGTCTAGGACCACTCGGCCATATGTCACTAGGTCCTAGACGAGTCAATCTCAATCAATGAAAACACATCATCTCAAAAATACAGACAATTACTCACCACGGTTTGGTCAACTATTCTTCTGACTGGCTTTGGGTGGGATCGAAACCGCTACCTCTAGCTCAATGCTCACCTGGAATCATAGATATTCAGAATCTCTATCCACTGCACCACGGGCCCCAAAGGGAAATCAAGATAGGATAAATTGTTTTTCCAATTGTCAGGTCCGTACCGATTGTTATATTATTGAATTAGTTTGGAATGTCGAATCCTCCAACTACATCCATAGCAATTGCTGCCTTCAATAGCTGTTGTCAAAAAAAAAACTTCGAATTTAGTTTAGAACATTTTTACAATTTACAGTAAACAATAAGATTGACCTGTTTACGTGAAGTGCTTAACTAATAGAACAATATATAGCTCGTGTAATAATTGAACGTTTACATAAACGATCTTTTCGTCCAGTGATTTTCAATTCATGAAAATATTCTTCTTTATTCTACTGTTTAGACTCACCACACGATATCCCATTTTGCAACCATTGTATCTCGCAAGTTCAATAACTAGGACAATTCTTTCATTGTTTGTTTGGCATACCTTCCATGCTATGCAACATTTCGATTTCTGTTTTCCTTCCCTCATTTTTTGCAGTGAATTGTATTTTTCTAAATTCAAATATCTTTGCGAAGCAAAAAAAAAAAAGATAAAATTAAACAAAAGAAAATATTTAATCAAAACGAAAAAAAAATGTCCTTTTTTTCTTCTTTCCGTTCTTTTCTTAGTTTCTTCACGTTCTTTTTTTTTCTTTTTTTCTGTTTGTGGGAGATCGTAGTTTGTTCCCATTTTTCTTGCTTTTTATTTTTCTCTTTTTCCGATCGATTACTGTTTTCACTTTCTCATGCTTGTCATACTTTGCTCTCCATATTTATCCTCGGTTGTAAACTTGTCATCAATTCATTTGTTAAACAATTTTTAACATATTTTTTATTTCTTTTCCTTATTTCCATGTCAAGTCATGTTTTGCGTTATATTTTTCTCTTTAGTTTTTCTTTACATTTTTTCTCCACCTGTCGAGGTTTATCCATCAGTCGACGACACAAACTGTACTACATGTTTGAGTCTATTATTTTTCGTTCTTCCTTTTATTTTAGCTTTTAAGGGTCGAATCCTTGGTCACTTCTATGCCGTCGTCTCTCACGTAGGACGCAAGCACGATTTCAAGCACATATAAACAATGCAAACTAAAGCATAAAAAGCACAAACTCCAACAGATTGAGTTCTGGGATGTGTACTAGACCATCACTGGAAAAGCGTTAAATGTTCAACTCTTACTGTAGAAACAAGACATGAACCACCTATGCCAGACAGAAGTGGCAACAACTCAATTCCATTTACAAGGTATCCACTATATCTCACGCATATATTATTGAATTAGTTTGGAATGTCGAATCCTCCAACTACATCCACAGCAATTGCTGCCTTCAATAGCTGTTGTCAAAAAAAAAAAAACTTCGAATTTAGTTTAGAACATTTTTACAATTTACAATAAACAATAAGATTGACCTGTTTATGTGAAGTGCTTAACTAATAGAACAATATATAGCTCGTGTAATAATTGAACGTTTACATAAACGATATATTGCATATACTTTAAAGAGACATTGGGTATATATATATATATATATATATATATATATATATATATATATATATATATATATATATATATATAGGAATAAGCCTGCCGAATTCTCACGAAAATGAAACGCGGAATATTCTATGTAGCTTAATTACCATATATATTTTCATAACTTACTATATATATATATATATATATATTTATATTTATATATATATATATATATATGTGTGTGTGTGTGTGTGTGCGTGTGTGTGTGTGTGTATTCGCTTTAGATAGCCAATACACAGACCGCTATGCGACATATAGGTTTTATACACCCACACGCTATACGCGTATTCGTTATTTATACACGGTTACACACACACACACACACACACACACACACACACACACACACACACACACACACACACGGTATATAACTCAGGGATCTACGGACAAATTTATCTTTAGTTGACACTTGACAGTTAATACGTTTATTTACTAGCCAAATAAAAGAATGTTATAAGTTAAACCCATGTGATTATGTAATATAACATCTTTGTTCCATGATGATTTTAAAAAATAAGTGCAAGTCTGAATATGCACTGAATTTTATGCCTAGACCAAAAAGTAGAAACACCCACATTTTTCAGATTTAAGAAAACAAAAAAAAAACCTCGTTAAAATAGAAGATGTTGTTGTATTAAACCTTTATTGATCAAATGTTTTACCGTACTTGTTTTATTTAAACAGAAAAAGGGTTGAAAATACATTTTAACTCAGCAATGGAAGATTGTCCGTGTAATAAAACACAGTCGTCATTTTATTCTTTCTAGTCGCCAATTGAAAAAATCACTCGTAAATACAACAGTTTCACTCGCAATGTAAAGCCCTATAACTTATTTGTTATTTAGACATTGCTATACAACATATTCGTTAATTAGTAGTCAGTATGGACAATGTTATCAAAAGCAGGATAAGAGGCCCTATCCTTTATAAGCCTTCCCAGCATGTTTGCCCTTCTCATGTAACGCAGACGACGCTGCTTGAGTCATATCCACTGCATAGAGCGCATTCCAGATAACATCTGTACAGACATCTGGCATATTAGAAGACGTCCGCCGGTCACACCCAACTTCGCTACAAAGATAGTGTAAGGTGCGACATGAAAGCAATTGACATCGACATTGAGTTACAGATAACCGCTCGAGATGGAGAAGAATCTTAATACAGGAGAGAAGTCGATAAATGCTGCCGCGAAGAAATGCACGCAGAAAGGAGAGCACCGATGTTAACAATTCTAGTATCACACATATTTGTAAGCTTTTCGACAGAATCTGTCGCTCCTGTATTGGTTTCTTCAGTCACATGTGGCGTTGCCTTATTCAAACAGCCAGCCAGGAAAACTAGCCTAAAGATGCATCATCCATCGTTGAATCTAACCTACATGAATGCTGCATTAACATGCATTTAAATATTATACAATACTAGCATGGGTGCCCGGCGTTGCCCGGGTATGTTGAGCAAAAAAAAAAAAGCGGTCGATTTTTTTAAACTTTAACCCCTATTATGACCCCTTAACATTTATTGTTTTCGGCTCTAATAAAGTTATTAAGTTAGATCCATGTCCGAGGAACCTATATCTAAAATTTCAAGTGTTTAGATCCACAATTGTAGAAGGAATTTTGTAGAGTTCTCAAAGGTCAAATCGTTGAACTTTGACCTCTTAACAGCCAAATTTCAGGCCGAAAACCGATCACATAGATTTTCCCAAATCTCAGTACCCGGTATATCAAATTTTGAGTCTGTAGACTTAAAATTAAGAGTTATTACGAAGGAAAATAAACACAGACACACACACACACACACACACAGAAACTTTCACTTTTATAGATATATAGATTGTGAATATAAACAAAAAAAAAGATCTGCTCCAATTGTACTTCTAACAACTCCATCTCACTTTTCTAAAGATTCTAAGCGGAAAGAAGTGAAATAATAAAAATAAGAAGTCATGTGACTTGTCTACAATTACATCCGCAATTTAAAACTTTTTTATGTTAAAATGGATACATTGTTATGCACGGGTTTTTTTTTTGTGATAGAAATAACCAACATGCACGACAACGTCATGAATGTAATGCAATTTTTCTAATTTGAAATTAATATTTTTTAATTTGATGTTTATCTTTTTAAACGTGAAGTTGATTTTTGTTGATTTGTTAACGATATTCTTTAATTCCGGATTTGGTATTTTTAATTTAGCGCATGTATTTTAAACTTGAAATTGATCTATATAAATTTGATTTTGATCGTTTTTAATTTGAGATTAGTATTTTCAATTTAATATTAGTACGTTTTAATTTGGAGTTATTCTTTTTTAATTTGATGCTGATCATTAATTTCAGGTGGATACATTTTATTTGGTGGTGATTATTCTTTAACTTGGAATAATTCTTTATTAATTTGATGTTGGCCTTTTTTAATTTGAAATTGATATTTTTTTAATTTGATATTGATTTTTTGTTTTTAATTTTAAGTTGATCTTTATTAATTTATTGTTTTCTGATTTATTTAGAATTGAAAACAAGCAGTCCGATCTCTAAGACCTTTGTAGAAGCAAATAAAACCGAGACAGATACTATTCCTTCATTCTAGTCGGTACGTCGGACAGATCCAAAAGCAAAAAATATTTTAATCTAGCATATAAAGTTATCTTGTCGAATTTTCAAAGTTAGACACAAATAGCCTTTAACTTATATTCGAACTTTGCTTTTAAGAAGTCAATTTCTATTTGTTATTGTTATACCATGTTATTTATACTAGTGATGGGACAATTCAAATATTTTCCCGATTCCAATACAATTACCGATTCCCGACTAAATTCCAAATTCCAATACAATTATCGATTCCGATTCTTTATAAATCTAAATATTTAACTATCAAGTTGTTGTTTTGTCTTGATCATCGTAAAAACACATGTTAGATGTGCATATATTTTCTCAAACGTAAAAGAAAACACGGAGGCGATCTATGGAATTTATTGGTAGTTTAAAACCAATAAATATTTATTATTTTATCATTACTACCAGTAGCTGAATATTTCGTTTTAAACAAAATCAAATAAAAATCGATAATTAATGGAATCGCTTTTGACATAGAAAAATAGACACACATTTTTCCAATTCCGATACCGATTCCGATGCTCTCAAAAGTTCCGATTTTTCCGATTCCCGATTCCGAATCTGATTAATCGTCCCAACACTAATTTATACTATGAAAACGTATTTCGCTATCATTTTTTTAATTACTTAGTCCGTCTCAAATAATCTGATTTGAAAGTGTTAACTTATAGCCGAAAAATAAAATTCAACAAGGGGAATAACTTATAATTTTCGTTAAAGAAAATAACATAAGCAACTAAATTTTAAATAAAATAAATACGTATTAAACACGTTTGAAGACAAAACAACATATTATTACAAAATAAACAGATATTGAAATTTATATTGAAATTTATAAATATATTTCCAAGGTAAACTTTATCATGTTGTTGTTTATCATGGCAAAAAAAAAAGAAAGAAAGACATACTAATGATGAAATGTATCTTCGAAATATATCTATAAATTTCAATATAAATTTCAAACAAAATAAATATCTATTTATTTTGTAATAATGCGTTCTTTTGGCTTCAAACGTATCTAATACCTATTTATTTTATTAAAACTCAACCAGCACTTTTACCAAGGAACACAAATCCTAACTAAATTTTATTTCTTTTTCTCTATGAGTTTAAAAATATAGGGATAGAAAATAATTGACTCGACTACATCCCGAGCAGGACCGGGCTGGAAGAGCTAGTATTGCTATTACAGGCAGGATTATTTAAGAAACAAACAAAAAAAAAAACTTTTTCCCGGTTGTTCCTTCAAATAATATTTACCTGAGTAGCATCGTTAGAAACTGAACATTGCACATTTGCATTATTATCTTTAAATAGTATCTACTTTCAACCGTACTATTTTACAGCAAATCGGACGCGTATCGACGCCCAGCGACACCAGTTAGTTGAAAACGTCTGTGGCGTTTTGTGCAGAGTCTTTCTTTTTTCTGAGACAGACAAGCAGAGCCAGCCATCGATTTTAAAGACACGATTAGCAAAAGTTTCGTAACAACCACGTTTTTGTTTTGTAGCTTTCTTTTACGACAAATCACCTCGTTTTTTTTTAATCTCTCAGATAGACAGGCAGAGCCAGTTTCCGACTGTGAAAGTTTCGTGACGACCACGTTATTTGTTTTTGTGTAGTTTTTTTTTACAGCTAATTATCACCCCGTTTTCTAAGATAAAAGGCAAAGCCAGCTCTCGATCTTCGAGATACGAACTGTAAAAGTTTCGTAGGAAGCAAGTTTTTGTTTTTGTGTGTCGTTTTTACGGTAAATATTCTTTTTTTTTTTTTTATGAAACAGATAAGTAGAGCCAAATTACGATCTTTTTAATACACGGATAGCGAAAGTTTTGCAGCGGCCATGTTTTTGCTTTCGTGTGTCCCTTGTACGACAAATCACCCCTTTTTTTCTTAGACAAACCGATAGAATCAGCTCCCGAAGATACAACAATGAAAATTTCGTAGCATTAAAAGATTTTCTTCGTGTCTCCACAACGGCAAATCACTCCTTTGCAATACTAAAAGACAAATCTGTTTTTATCACATTAGAAGTACATTGTCGGAATAAGAACGAACATCGAAAATCGAAAAATTGAATTTTTTTTATGCAAAGGGGTCATCACATATCAAGGCCGGGAAGCCACACGAGGATAAGGGTTAATGTTAATGGCGGAAGTCATTGGGACAGTAGTGTAGTAACCGTTTATGGAAATTTGATATAATTAAATTTTTTATGAGGACGGTGCGATAATAACTTGTTTACGTTAGACTTGAAAAGGACAATATTGTAGTTGGCTGGAAAGCAGACCAGCGGAACAGTGTTCCACAGGCGGTTATTCTAAAAAACAGAAGCATTGTTCATGAAATCCACGTTTGGGTTTAGGCACGGATAGTGAGTGGGGAAATTATTGATAGTGATTTTGGCTAGACGAGTGTTTTTTGTGAAAGATTGTGGAGGGGGCACTATAGATTGGAGCCCAGTCGAAAACTTGCCATGAAAATAATGATAGAGGAAAGACAGGTTCGCAACGCCTCCTCTGTCGGAAAGAGGTTGTAGAGAGAGAAAAGGGCATATCCTACTAGATAACAAAATCGGTTTTGAACTCTGTCAAGGCAGGATAGGCTCCGAATAGCTCCTGCCCAGGTGTGGCAACAGTACTCGATCCTAGGACGTACTTGGCTGCAGATAAAGGAGTGCATCGGCAGTGAGATATTTCACTGGAACGATAGAATAATCCAACCATTTTTCTAGCAACTTTGGCAACAGATTTAATGTTTGCGCAATATTTCAGATCAGGAGTGAAAGTCAGACCAAGAAGCTTGTCTAAATATGGAGTATCCTCAAGGCGAGAGCTGTTCATTTCAATTGGGACCAGAATGGGGCCAGAGCGTTGGTGATGTAAAGAGAGGAGCTTGGTTTTAGATGAATTAAAATTAACCAGTTACCTTTTCCACCATTGCACCACGTGCTCAATATCAGAGGAAAGAGAGTCAGAGAGATCTTGACCATTTCCGGCCTTTGAAGTGTCGCCTACATAAATGTCTACGAATTATCAAAGAATTTGATTTAGGAGATCGTTGATTAAGATCAGGAAGAGAGTTCGGCCCAGGATGGAACCCTGAGGGACGCGAGCATTAATACTATGAGCTTCTGATTTCTGCCCATCAACCACTACTCTTATAAATCTATCAGAGAGGAATGATTTAATAATTGAGAAGACATTTCCAGTTATACCGTAGCTAGAGATCTTGTATAGTAGACCGTTATATCATACTCTATCAAAAGCCTTTGTTATGTCAATAGCAGTTGCCTTAGAAACGAAACCCGCGTCGAGAAATTAACTAATTCTGTGAGATATTACTGTTAGCATATCAGCTGTACATCTGGCAGAACGGAAACCATATTGCATGTTACTGAATAGATTGTTTCTTTTTCTGAGGTGGCTGACCACTTCTCTGTTTAACACAGATTCCAGTAATTTACTCATGACACACAGGAGATTGATTGGTCTGTACTGAGAGGGAGATGACCGATTGCCTGAATTTTTATATACGGGGCAGACTGATGAGGTTGGAAACATTTCTCCTTAAGTCAACGTTTAAACAGTTTTGTAAATATGAGGGGTAGTTCTGATTGAAGCTTTGTGAGCACTATAATTGGAATGCCAGCCGGGATAGTTGCTTTACTAGAATCGAGAATTTTGATAAGCTTTAGGCACCGATAGTGAGTGGGGAAATTATTGATAGTGATTTATTATTATTTTTATGCTAGTTTAAACTAAAAAGCAATGTTATCTACTTAACTATTACGTCGCAATTATTAGCATATTACTGCATTATTACAAAAACCATATGTACTTTCACAATTTCACGATTCATTGTTTTGCCATTGAATCTAAGTTAAACAAGGGACGTAACTCATGGTTTGAAATTCTATTCATTATTTAGGTATAACTTGCAATTTTCTATTTTCACGAATAATTAATTTTCTACTTTATCATGTTTCGTAATTATTGTGTCGTGGAACAACAGTGAAAATAAGAACAATCAAGTCGAGGTTCGGTTAAGGAACAAATGTATTAACGATAATGTACAAAGATAGGAAAGCGTGTATATCTGCTGGGCACTCGGCTAGCAGTTGAAGTGCAGTCGCATCTCTCTCACCGATGTTGGAATTACACCGATTAGCGCTATAAATATATAGCGCTAATCGGTGTAAATTCCTCTGTTCATGGAAGGCCGGTATAACAGTAATTTTGGGAATATTTTACTAACTTCGGCATGACAATCAGATAGATACCATTAAGTTTAATTGAAATTCAATATTTCAGTTTTTGTTCTTATTCCGAAAATTACATTAGTACATTATATCCCGTGGAAGTTGAAGTTTGTATAACTCTAACGTAGTCGTTACATATCCACACTCGGGACCCAAACGTTGTATGCAGACAATCGCAAGGAAACCAAGACAATGTATAAATTACTTTTATTCCGTTAAAACAACACGCATTTATTTTTAAGTACTTTTCAGCCTTGTCTCTTGTTCAAATCTGTTGCTCTTGGCCTATGTGTGTAACACGTCCATCTCTGTCCTCTTTCTATATAACATGGTTTTCTGGTCTGCGCACACGCTCATCTTTTTATAATGTTTTTCTTTTTTTCCTCGCCGTGACGTCACCTCACACACGGCTCGGTCACATGCATACAACTGTTGTTGCCAGACGCTCGTCCGCGCTCTGTTACATAACCAGTTCCATATTGTAACCCCCTGCATCAAAGTGACACTGTGCCTTGTTTGGGGTGAAAATGGAATAATAAAAACAAAATGCGAATATTTTTTTTTACACAGGAATCATCACTTACCAAGGCCCGGAGGCCACTCGAGGATAAGGGTTAATGAGTATAGATTAGTCAATGTGATTATAGCGTAGTATACATAAGTAGTGGTGATTTTGTAAATTGGATTACTTAGGGGGACGGTTTATCAAGAACTTGTTTACGTTGGACTTGAAGACGACCATATTGTAGTCAGCTGGAATGCAGGCAATAGGAAGAGAGTTCCACAGGCGTGCAGTTCTAATAAAGAAGTTTTTCTCATGGAATCTACATTTAGGTTTAGGCGCAGATAAAGAGTGTGGGAAATTATTGATAGTGGTTTTGGCTAGATGAGCGTTTTTCGTAACAGATTGGCGAGGGGGGACCATAGATTAAAGCCCAGCTGAGCATTTGCCATGAAAATAACGATATAGTAAATACAGGCTCGCAACGTCTCTCGTATTAAATGAAATTTTCCCAAACAAAAATTGGTTGCATCAATCCAGTCAGAAAAAAACTTTGAATAATTATGTGAAGAAAATTCCCAGAGGTGAAAGCCTCTTGAAGACACGAAATTTACAAAACTACAACATCTATCTTGAACGAATCCTTCGATTCAGTCAGTTTGCAAAAACCATGTGCCTCTGCGTGCTTCAGGGCTAGTAGTAGTAGCCTTCCATGTAGGCCACCCTTTTTGACTGATGTAAGTCAAGAATTTAGAAGAATAGCGTTTACACGTACCGTAGTATGATGGAAAAGTTCTTATACAGTTCTAGCATAAATTGATAGTATTTTCTTTTAAAAGATCCTACATAGGAATTAATTCAAGCTCCCCACATTTATCCGCAGAAATATGAGTTTCCTTGAATGCCACCTACGGAGATAAATGCGGGCAAATTTCCTTTGAATTAGAGACCATTATTACACGTCCTTTGACAACAAATCGCTGGAAACTGAAATTGCACGCTTTGGCGTGTCATGCGTATATAAAAAGGGACTTCCGCCCCAAAAGCAACTCCCAACAGGCAACAGCGGAAGTACACTAACCATCGAATTTCAACAGTAAAGGATTTAAACTAAAAACAGTAGTATTAATTCAGTCAGTTCCCTTCTCATGTAAAGACGGCGAACTATAATTATAATTAAAAAAAAACACTCAAAGACATTCAGTATAGTTTATACAGGAGTTTTGACACTTGATTGGACCGTTATTTTTATCCCTGGCCATAAAGATAATCTTCTAAATTTTTACGATCATTTTTACTGTTATTATGCCAAAAATATTGAAACTCTCTTTTTTGGCATAATGGGAAAGTGGTTTTAGTTTCATTTTGTTTCGCTTAAGATTTCAAATGTGTTTTTTTATATAAAAAAAAAAACGGATTAATCTTTAACTGGCGATTATTTATGCTATCTTATACTCGAGTGGCCTTTAAGCCTTGATGAGTGGTGACATCTTAGTAAAGAAAACGTCGTAGTGGTACAATTAGCCACTATTATACCACTAATTGTACCACTCCGACGTTTTCTTTGCTAAGATGTCACCACTCATCAAGGTTTAAAGGCCACTCGAGGATAACAGTTTAATAAGTGTCAGGTGGACGGTAAGACAACTCTGTAATAATTAGTAATGAGGATGATTGAGCAGAATCTGATTAGTTAAGAGAACGGCTCCACAGAACGACAAGACTGCAATTAGCTAAGATGCACCTCCACGGTATTGTGTTTGAAAATGGGCACTTTGCTCATGGTGTTCTCTCTTTTAGTTTTAAAGAAAGAGTGAGAAAGAAATAGAGAGAGAGAAAGAGGGAGTGTGTGTGTGCGTGTGTATAAGTGTGAAAGAGTGAGAGAGAGAGAGAAAAACAGAGAGAGAGAGAGAGAGAGAGAGAGAGAGAGATAAACTATTGATAATGGTTGTGACTAGACGATGTTTTGTTGTGTTACAGGATACTCCTCATATTGAAAAAAAAATGTTTCAAAATACGAGTGTAACATAGCGCAGATGTAAATGTAAATGACGTCACTGGGAAAGAAAAAAAGAGAAAAAACAAAACGATCGCGCGGGAGACGTGGATAAGGTTCGCGATCACGTGCAGGGCGTGAAAGATGCACGAGAAGACAATCACGTGAGGGGCGACACAAAGGCAAAAAGAAAATGAGGAAATAAGTCTCATTGCTACAAAGAACAAGCGAGTTGGAGTTATTTCCTATTCTGTGTTTTGGTTTCCTTTACGACTGAAACCGGACACAATGTGTGTTGGTTCCCGGACCACGTTGCATGAGGATTTTGTTTTTAAATACATTTACAACCCCAAATTTCCCGTTTTTCCAGCGACCACTCTGTATTATATTACAAAATATCTCCCCGATCTCCGTCTCTCCCCCCCTATCTCTTTCAATCGCTCTCTTTCCTCCCCCCTCTCTCTCTCCTTCGCAAAGTAGACACACAACAAATGATGATTTATTTTAAAACGACCCATATATTATGACGTTTAGATAAAGGACATTATTATACAGGGTGATCCGAAAGTAACTCTCTATTCTAAAATAACTATAATTTATTCAAATGCTGTAGTATGTTTCTCAATTTTTGTCTCTATGTTACTTAATGTGTGGTTATTAAATCTATGTTTTTCTTTTCTTTTCAGATCTGTTATGTAAATTTGGTTTTGAATCTTGAAGGTAGAATACACGAAGTTATTAGTTACATCCCGCAAGAGTCTCTTGTGAAAGCAGTTGATGCGGTTCATGTTCGCCCTGAAAAGCTGGTGACAAATGGTGGTGCCAATATTGAATTTTAAATAAAAGTCCATGTGATATACTTTCTTCCCGAATTCATTAATATGAGAAATTATACTTCAAAAATATATTATACTTATTTTAGAATAGGGAGTGTCTTTCGAATCACTCTGTATTGATAAAAATAAATAAGTAATGAATGTATGGAAGTCGTTTTGAGGGTCATTCATCGCTTGTATAATAATCTATATATATAAAAGCGAAAATGTATGTATGTATGTGTGTTCGCTTTTTCTGTGTGTCTACAAAAGGCTTCTTTCAGAGAAGCGGTCGCTCGCTTCACAACTTTTTAAAACTTTTTATATCACATATAAATCGTAATATCTTAACGAAGCTCGCCTGTCTATTTAATTTGCTCGATTTCGGGAAGATTTGTCGCTCGCCGCATGTGGGTTAGTCTTTTTTCTATAACATCTTAGGGGGAAAAAAAGTGTTCAGCAGTAAATGAAATCCCGCAGTCAAACTTGACCTCATTAACTCATTAAAACGAGCACCTGCTAAATCCAAGTAATTAAATAAATTCAAACGTGTTTCCGTAAGCATGTCGCGGTGGGGCAATGGTTAACGTCGCACGCTTTTATTTTTCACAACTTTGCCTGAACGGTTCGGGTTCGATCCTCATACTTACTTTTTTTTTAACCCCCACCCCACACACCTCCAAACACACGGGCAACGCCGGGTACCCCTCACTAGTGGGTTTATAATGGAAAAAAGAGGAGAAACATGTTACAAGAAAAGAACAAACCATACGAAGACGAAGAGGCATACATTCACACACAATGGACACTTAATATGTGTTTAGGAATAGAGGATTACAGTAATAGAATGTTCGTGAATATTAAGAGTTCTTGTAGAGAGAGAGAGAGAGACAGAGACAGAGACAGAGACAGAGACAGAGAGGGGGGGAGAGTCCTTAGTTGAGATATAGAAGAGTTCCGATGTCGGCAGTTTTAGTGCCGTATGCGTCGCATGGGTCTGAAATATTGTAACCAAACTTCTCCGCTCAATT
>NC_136506.1:24996666-25009166 GCF_053919585.1 Euprymna scolopes
CTTGTAGAAAAGTGCCCAGATGAGGGCAAAGAAATTAATGTTTTTAGCTAATTTTTCGATACTTGTTGTCCGAAGGGTTGGGCTTCAAAACAATACTGATCTTATAAAAATCCGCCGCCTTTGTCGAAAGTTTTAGGCATACATACAAACATGCAAACATACATACATTTAATGACAGGTGAGATTTATATTATAGAAGATTATATTCACGTCCCTGTGCACCTTAATTATCATACAAATATTCCTATTTTTCACACCCGATTTTCTAGTGTGAGATTTGAACACACGTTGGTATAAAATCTTAGAACTGTAGACGAACTCTGCATTCATACGGATCCTGATCCAACGAAATATTTTTTCATTTGCTTAAATGAACTTGACATTCTGAGTTTTAAACTCCTCCGCAGAGATTTAAAATAGTTGCAACGTTTAAAATGAAAGAAACAGATATAACAAAGATATAAAATTTAAAAAAAAAGTAAATAACAAGAAACGTTTGTGAAATACTTACTTGTGATGAAAAAATATCGGTCACCAAAATTTACGGAAATTAATTCAGTAGATTTGTTTTTATTTACGGCGTTCTTCTTTTAAGCATAGCCAAATTTCAGTACCGTTACCGTCGTCGTTATGAATTTCGTCAGTGTTTACCTCCCCTTAATATACCTGTTTGTAAATTTATTATTATATTAAAAGTCTGCCAACGTCTCAAATTTCAACGCCATCACGCCATTTCTACCAAACTTTTCAAACTTAACCACTTAGGCTGGAACGCTATATGTGTTGGTTTCGATTCTAGCTGATGGCACATAATTTTTAACTTTTGAAATCACTACTATATATTGGGTACAATATAATAATCAATGGGGTATTGGCTCTACAATAATGAATACGAAATATGCATGAATTAAAATATATTTAAGCGTATTTTTGACCAGCTTACGCCGGGTGAGACACTACTGTATATTGGTGATCTAAAAATCACTCCTGCCCAGGTGCATGCTATCATAAAAAACCTTGACACTTCAAAAGCATGTGGACCCGATCTCATCCCAGCTGTGCTATTAAAAAAGTGCTCAGCC
The DNA here is from genome assembly GCF_053919585.1 of Euprymna scolopes. Classification (NCBI taxonomy): domain Eukaryota; kingdom Metazoa; phylum Mollusca; class Cephalopoda; order Sepiida; family Sepiolidae; genus Euprymna; species Euprymna scolopes. The sequence goes on from NC_136506.1 coordinate 24,997,749, forward strand.
GAAGTAGCTCCAGTTCTCTCCAAACTCTACAACAAATGCCTTAATGAATCATGCTTTCTGGGCTGTTGGTAAACTGTTTCTGTGGTACCAGTATTCAAGAATTCTGGCAAAAGAACTGACCTATGAAATTATCGCCCCATTAGCCTCCTCCCACTTTTCTCCAAAATATTAGAGACCATAATTAACCATGCTCTAGTCCGTCAGCTTACAGATGCTAAACTTCTGAATGACTGACAAACAATATGGATTTAGACAAGCCCGTTCCACAGCAGACATCCTAACTGTAATCTCTGAACAGATATACCATTCACTGGACAAAGTGGGGGAGGGCAGAGGGGTAGCTCTAGATATATCTAAGGCTTTTGACAGGGTATGGCATGAGGGTCTCCTCAGGAAAATTAGATCACACGGTATCACTGGTAGAATACTTAACATAATTAAATCCAGGTTGTCCTCGATGGTCGTACATCTAAACAATATGATATAAATGTGTGAGTGCCTCAGGGGTCTATCCTTGGGCCTCTATTGTTCCTAATATTTATTAATGATCTCCCTGACAAAACTGCCTCTGAGATGGGTATATATGCTGATGACACCACACTCTATAACAGGCATGACAGGAAAACAAATGAACACATATCTAAAGAAATGGCAGAAACACTAGAGGATGACCTACAATCTGTGGTGGAATGGGGACAAAAATGGATGGTCACATTCAAATGCTGCCAAGACTAAACTGGTTTCCTTCAATAATTACAAGAAACCTTCTATGCCACCAATAGCAATGGCCAGTAACTCTTTATCTGAGAGTACATCTTTCAAACTGCTTGGCCTAACGTTCACAGGAAACATGAGTTGGAACAATTACATTGACAACATTGCCAGGGCCACTGTGAAGAAGGTAGACTCTCTCTACCATGCTAGAAAACTACTGACACCCGAAAGTATCCTGTACCTCTATAAGGCCACCATTCGCCCATGTATGGAGTATTGCTGTCACATTTGGGCTGGTGCATCTGCTACTAGTCTCTCGCTCCTAGACAAGGTTCAAAAGAGAGTCGCCAATGTGATAGGCCCTAAACTGGCATCTAAGCTTCAGCCTCTGTCCCATCGATGAAACGTTGCATCCCTCTGCCTGTTCTACAAGTATTTTAATGGTGAATGCTCTGATGAACTGCAGACACTTGTGCCCCCACGACATAGACACCCTCGACAAACCCGACAGGCTGCAAAATCCCACCCCCACACAGTAGAGATCCCTAGATGTAAAAGATCTTTCTACTCCAGTAGTTTCTTCCCCAGAACCGCTAGACTCTTGAATTCCATTCCAGGTCCCTGCTTCCCCAACTGTACTGACATGCAGAAGTTCAAGTGTAACGTGAACCGACATCTTGCTGCCCAAATCCCAACATAGTGCCCCAGTAGTTGTTGCCCCTGATAGTAGCCCCGCTACACCAAAGTGGCAATGTGCCTTGTTTGGGGTGAAAAAATCTAAAATAATTATTACAAAATCTGCAAATATTAAAGTATCATATTTAAGCGTATCTTACAACCGGGCAACACTAGGCGCACTTCTAGTATAGATTTAAAATGGCATCAAACAAGAAAAAACTATAAAACATAATAAATGATTTCTCTTTATATTATTAAAAATCTACAGGAAAATTTGCAGTAGATTTTGGTAAACGCTAATATTTTTCAGTAGATTTGTTTTTTTATTCACGTCCACCCAAACATGCTCTTGTTTATAATCGAATACTTTGGTTTTTTTTTTTATATGAACACGACTCCCACGATATATATTATGTTTTTTTAGAGACGACGAACTTTAAATTGACAACCTTATTTTCTTTGCAGATTCGAAAACCCTCGATTATTTTGAGTTCATCATTTTTTTTACTTACGTTCACCCCTAACAAAGCATATAGCCATAAATAAATATTAACAAGATGTTGGTTTAGATTACATTTAAACTTTTGCATATCAACAGAACCAGAAAGCAGGCAGCAGGAAGAGAATTTCAAAGTCTAGCTGTTCAAAAGAAGAAACTATTAGAGTAGAAAGCTTTCTGGCATTTAAGGACTTCAACAGCGAAGGGGTGAGATTTTGTTGCTAAGTGGGTTTGTCGGGTATATGTAAGTAGAGGGTGACTTCATAAAATTATCTGTTAATCTATAAATATAAAAGCGAAAATGTATGTATGTATGTGTGTTCGCTTTTTCTGTGTGTCTACAAAAGGCTTCTTTCAGAGAAGCGGTCGCTCATGTCACAACTTTTTAAAACTTTTTATATCACATATAAATCGTAATATCTCACAGTTAACAACGAAGCTCGCCTGTCTATTTAATTTGCTCGATTTCGGGAAGATAAATATTCAATATTTGTCGCTCGCCGCATGTGGGTTAGTCTTTTTCCTATAACATCTTGGGAAAAATACTATCCCACAGTCAAACTTGACCTCATTAACTCATTAAAACGAGCACCTGCTAAATCCAAGTAATTAAATAAATTCAAACGTGCTTCTGCTGGCATCTCGCGTTGGGGCAATGATTAACGTCACACGTTTTTTTTTTCACACTTTAATTTACAACTTTGCTTCAACGGTTCGCGTTCGATCCTCATACTTACTTTTTTTTTTTACCCCGCCCCCCCATCTCCAAACACCTGGGAAACGCCGGGTACCCCTCGCTAGTTTATTTATAAGTGCAATATTTCGTATAAGTATAACCATGTAGAAGTACCAAAAAATTATATTATATTCACTTTCTTAGTCGAAACATTGTAGTAATCGTAGAACATTGTTTTTTTTTTCCTATTCCTATACTACAAATCTAGTAAAAATTTTTAACCATGCCTAAATCCGCTTTTAAAATTAATATTACTAAAAAATATTAAAAAAAATTTTTTTTCCTATTCCTATACTACAAATCTAGTAAGAATTTTTAACCATGCCTAAATCCGCTTTTAAAATTAATATTACTAAAAAATATTAAAAAATTTTTTTTTTCCTATTCCTATACTACAAATCTAGTAAGAATTTTTAACCATGCCTAAATCCGCTTTTAAAATTAATATTACTAAAAAATATTAAAAATTTTTTTTTCCTATTCCTATACTACAAATCTAGTAAAAAATTTTAACCATGCCTAAATCCGCTTTTAAAATTAATATTACTAAAAAATATTAAAAATTTTTTTTTCCTATTCCTATACTACAAATCTAGTAAGAATTTTTAACCATGCCTAAATCCGCTTTTAAAATTAATATTACTAAAAAATATTAAAAAAATTTTTTTTTCCTATTCCTATACTACAAATCTAGTAAGAATTTTTAACCATGCCTAAATCCGCTTTTAAAATTAATATTACTAAAAAATATTAAAAATTTTTTTTTCCTATTCCTATACTACAAATCTAGTAAGAATTTTTAACCATGCCTAAATCCGCTTTTAAAATTAATATTACTAAAAAATATAAAAAAATTTTTTTTCCTATTCCTATACTACAAATCTAGTAAGAATTTTTAACCATGCCTAAATCCGCTTTTAAAATTAATATTACTAAAAAATATTAAAAAAATTTTTTTTCCTATTCCTATACTACAAATCTAGTAAGAATTTTTAACCATGCCTAAATCCGCTTTTAAAATTAATATTACTAAAAAATATTAAAAAATTTTTTTTTTCCTATTCCTATACTACAAATCTAGTAAGAGTTTTTAACCATGCCTAAATCCGCTTTTAAAATTAATATTACTAAAAAATATTAAAAATTTTTTTTTCCTATTCCTATACTACAAATCTAGTAAGAATTTTTAACCATGCCTAAATCCGCTTTTAAAATTAATATTACTAAAAAATATTAAAAAAAAATTTTTTTCCTATCCCTATACTACAAATCTAGTAAGAATTTTTAACCATGTCTAAATCCGCTTTTAAAATTAATATTACTAAAAAATATTAAAAATTTTTTTTTCCTATTCCTATACTACAAATCTAGTAAGAATTTTTAACCATGTCTAAATCCGCTTTTAAAATTAATATTACTAAAAAATATTAAAAAAATTTTTTTCCTATTCCTATACTACAAATCTAGTAAGAATTTTTAACCATGTCTAAATCCGCTTTTAAAATTAATATTACTAAAAAATATTAAAATTTTTTTTTTATTCTATTTTTATATTCTCTGCTATCTACTCTCTTGAAACTCTATTTTTCTCAGATTTCCCTCTCACGTGTCATCTTGTTTAATTTGCAATATACGTACAGTAGAGAAATGGGAAATACGCATCTATTTTCGAGTTTGTATGTTATAAATTATGAATACAGAAATCGAAAATTATACCGTTCCAATTAAATGCAAGAATTAAAGTATTAAATCTACCAGCTGACTATTCAAAGCACACATTTGGCGCTTAAGACAGACACTCCCTCTCTCCTACCGGTCTCAAATAAATGCTAATTTTTGTAACCTCTATATGTAAATCTAATCCCACAATTTTTTTCGTTTTTTTGCTTTGTATTTTTTTTTACATATCCAAGTACTTATCAATATCCTATTCATATATTTTAAAACAAATTAATTACTAAAACAGAGTGGTTCTCTCACAATACTTAATAGATACACAATTTCTTCTTAATGTTAGAAGCGAATCTATCTCCAACCATACACTGATTTATTCAGAATAGAACAAAACTTTTAAGTAAAACTCAATATTTTCATCCATGTTGGCAATACCAGACGCATGGTTATCTCTCTTGGTCTGATGTACCTGTAGATCTTGTCAGGTCATCCTAAATTGCTTAAAGAGTAGATAGGTTCTGCCTATCGCTGGCTTTCACACTCCTTTTTTGTCTGTTAGGCACAGAGGTACAATACCAGGGACTCACCAGAGCCACCCTGTGCTTGACCTTGTTTCCTGACTAGGACATTGAACATCGTTCCCCTAATTCCTATTCCCATTTTGTCTCTTTCTCTCAGAAACGGAGCAAACTGGGTTTGCTTGCCTGCCACTCGTGCTCACTCGGCTGGTTTGGGCCGGTCTTGGCTTGGATTCTCAGGTTACCCAAATGCAACTGGACACTCTACTTATAGCTTCTCTATATGGAGTATTGGCTCTACAATAATAAATACGAAATTTGCATGAATTAAAATATATTTAAGCATATTTTTGACCAGCTTATGCCGGGTGTGACACTACTGTATATTGGGTACAATGTAATAATCAAAAGAGAATTGGCTCTAAAATAATAGCTACAAAATCTGCAAATATTAAAATATCATATTTAAGCATATCTTACAACCGGGCAACGCTAGGCGCACTTCTAGTATAGATTTAAAATGGCATCAAACAACCTGTCTACCAGATTGTGAACCCCAAGTTTCACTTCTATTCCTCACCATAGTACCCAGGGAGAGTGTGACTAATGCCCACATTCCACTTGGAAACACAGACCACCTAGTGGTATCACATTTAAATCCCAACCACAAGGTGAGGAGCCATTGTTCAAAACAATAAAGTATTATAAAAGGGCTGACTGGGAAGCCATTAGAGAACATATTGGAGGACCAATATCTTCTCTCTTCCTGCTGACAACTGAAGCACATGTTACCACATGGAAGTATTATAGCAAGCCCCACTCACCCCCATGGTTCACTACAGATTGTGCAGCTGCTATTGCACAAAGGCAGCGTGCATTCTGCTGGTTTGTACATTAGAAGTCAAATACAAATAGGTAAAAACTCATAGATGCTAGAAATCATTGTAAGAGTGAAATAGCAACAGCAAAAAGAACGCATGCTGAAATAATTAGGGAACGCATAGAATTGCAAAAGATAGGAACTCGTGTTTTCCTGAAAATCTATAATAGTTTAGTGAATAAAGGGCAATCATTAATTCCTCCACTATCTGACAACTGGAAGGTTGCATACAGAACTCTCTCCCAAATTTCCCTATGCAGACTGAAGCCAAACTAGATGATGTAAAAATCACCCCTTCTCATGTCCGCGATATCATAAAAAACCTAGACACCTCCAAGGCGTGTAGGCCTGATCTCATTCCTGCTATACTAATTAAGAAATGCCCCCAGACTTTCCAATCTCTACAATAAATGCCTTGCTGAATCTTGCTTCCCTAATAGCTGGAAGATGGCCTCTGCGGTACCAGTGTACAAGAATTATGGTGAAAGAACATACCCTCTCAATTATCACCATATTAGTCTCCTCCCCTTCTTCACTAAAATCTTTGAAACCTTAATTAATCAAGCACTAATTCATCACCTTTAAAAAGCAAATCTTTTCTCTGACAAAACGTATGGATTTAGGCAATTTTGTTCTACTGCAGATATTTTAACAGTCATCTCTGAATGCATATACCATGTACTGAAGCCAGGGCCACAGCCCTTGATATATCCAAGGCCTTTGACAAAATATAAATAGATCCTTCTTAGATCATAGGATCATCCCAGTTGTCATTAATGGACCTACATCCAAGTAGTATAACATTACCTTGGACCACTATTATTCCTGATATTCATAAATGACCTCCCAGATAATATTGTGCTCGAGATGAGTATATTTCCTGATGATACAACACTATCACATGCATGAGGGAATATATAAATCTAAGACAATGGCAGAATCGTTAAAAAACCCACTCAAACAAGACAGATGATGAGGGGAGGTTCTGTCACGTGTGCCCGATACTGACAGTCAATATGCAAGTCTCCTAGATCGTTCCCTCACAACTTGCCCTGATCTATGTCCATCTTCTTTTCTATCTCCACTGGGATCTTCTGACCACTCTGTTGTATCAGTTAAAATAAAAACAAAATGTAATAAGTCATCAGACGTACCTCTCCATCGCACAGTATATCGATACTCTATGACTGACTGGGATAGCTTCCATCCATTTATATCTTATCTACCTCTGCATTCCATGTTTAAAAAGGATGTGTCCTCTATAATATCAGACTTGGCGGAATGGTTAATTGTAGGTATAGACCGTTTCATAACCTCGAAAAAGTTCCAGCAAAAACCTAACAGCCAACCGTGGTTCTCTCCGGAATGTGCTGCTGCCATTGCGCACAGAAATCACTTTTTCCATTGCTTCCAACATAACAGATGTACTGAGACTAAAGCAGCTTTCAGGGCTGCCAGCAACCACTGTAAAAGAGTAATGAAGAATGCAAGAGAGTTGTATGCTCAGTCCGTCAAGTCCAAAGTGGCTGAGCAGTGGCTTGGTTCCCACCAGTTTTAGGAAATAGCAAACAGGATCCTGAACAGAAGCATGTGCTCTATCCCAACTATCATCAATAGACCTGAGGTAATCTTGTCAGCATCAGACAAAGCCAAACTCTTTGCCAAGAACTTTGCAGCTAATTCTACACTTTGCAACCAAGGCTGCCAACCCCCAGTATTTCCTCATGTATCAGAAAACACGCTATGCAACATACAAATATCTGTGTGTGATGTTGCCAAGCTAATCAAAAACCTTGATTCCAGAAAAGCAACTGGCCTTGACTGCATTCCAATTATAGTGCACAAAAAGCTTAAAACAGAACTAGTTAAGGAGAATTACTTCCCACACCCTGGAAAATCTCATCAGTATGCCATGTATTTAAGAATTCAGGAGAGCGGTCATCTCCCTCTCAGTACAGACTAACAACTCTCCTGTGCACCATGAGTAAGTTACTTGAATCTGTGTTAAATGGAGAAGTAGTCAACCACTTCAGCAAAAATAACCTGCTCAGTGACATGCAATATGGTTTCCGTTCTGCTAGATCTACAGCAGATGTGCTTATAGTTATATCTCATAGGATTAGCAAAACTCTTGACGGAGGCTTCCTTTCTAGTGCATTGTTCTTGGCATATCAAAGGCCTTTGATAGAGTATGGCATAAAGGTCTACTTCACAAGTTCTCCAGCTATGGTATAGCTGGAAATGTCTTTAAAATTAAATAATTTCTCTCAGATAGAGTCATGGTTAATGAAGAAATCAAAAACTCATAGTATTAATGCTGGAGTCCCTCAGGGGTCCATCCTGGGTCCAACTCTCTTCCTGATCTATATTAATGATCTTCCAAATCACATTCTTAGATCATTCATAGACATTTTTGATGACGACACTGCCATCTATGACAGCACATCAAAGGCTGTAAACGACCAAGTTCTCTCTGATTCTCTCTCCTCTGATCTTGAGTATGTGGTAAAATGGAAAAAGTGGCTGGTTACTTTTAATGCATCTAAAACAAAACTTCTATCTTTACATCATCAACGTTCTGATCCCCCATCTGGCATCAATTGAAATGAATGGCTCTCATCTTGGGGAGGCTCCATGTTTTGACAAGCTTCTGGGCTTGACCTTTACTCCTGATCTGATATGGAATTCATACATCAAATCCGTTGCCAAGGTTGCTGGAAAAATGATGGGATCCTTCTATCGATCCAGCAGATATCTGCCTGCTGATGCAATTTTTTACCTATATAAGAGCCAGGTAGTCCAAGGATGGAGTATTACTGTCACATCTGGGCAAGAGCTGCTAGGAAGAGCTTATCTTGCCTTGACAGAGTTCAGAATAGACTTCGTAGCCTAGTGGGGGATGCCCTTTTCTCTTCCTTGCAACCTATTTCTCACAGAAGAGATGTTGCGAGCCTGTCTCTGTTTCATCATTACTTTCATGGCAAGCGCTCCTCTGAGCTCCAATCTATGGTCCCCCCTCGCCAAACATTTACGAGAAACACTCATTGGCTGTAAACACTATCAATAATTTCCCCCACTCTTTATCTGTGCCTAAAACTAATTGTAGATTCCATGAACAAAGCTTCTTTCTTAGAACTGCACACCTGTGAAACTCTCTTCCATTTACCTGCTTTCCAGCTGACTACAATATGACCGTCTTCAAGTCCAATGTAAACAAATTCTTGATAAGCCGTTCCTCTTAAGTAATTCAATTTACCAAATTTACACTTCTAACAATTACTATGATATTGTCCTTTTGATTACTTAACACCCTTTAACCTTTATCCTCGAGTGGCCTCTGGGCCTTGATGTGGTGATTCCTTTGTAAAAATTAAAAAAAAAAATGACCTCCAGACCATAGTGGATTGGGGCGACAAATAGATAGTAACATTTAAGATTAAGTTGCTATCCTTTAACAATTACAAGACGCCTCTCCAACGAGCAATGTTCATGACAAATAACACCCTTTTTTTTTCTTTTTTTTTTTACATGGAGGTCACCACTTATCAAGGCCCGAAGGCCACTCAGGGATAAGAGTTATTGCGTGTACAGTAATCAATGAGATAGTATTGTAGTAATCATTAGCATTGGGGGTTTTGATAGAGTGTCTTACTTAAGGGGGTGGTTTGTCAGGAGTTTGTTTATGTTGGACTTGAAGAATTCTCTCTTCAAACTTCTCGGTCTAACATTTGCAGGCAATATGACCTGGAACAAATACATTGAGGACATTGCAAAAACTGCTGCAAAGAAGGTGGGTTCCCTCTATCAAGCTAAAAGACTGCTCACACCTGAGAGTATCCTGTACCTCTGCAAGGCCACCATTCGAATATTGAATATTATATTGTACCTAATATAGAGCAATATTACAGCATAATCACGTTGACACACCGGATCTGCTGGATCACCGAAGTTAAGCAACGTCGAACCTGGTTAGTAATAAATGGGTGACCATTTGGGACTTCTAGGTGCTGTATGCGCTCTCTGCTTATCTCTGTGTTGTTTTCAGTCATTCTGGATCTCAAACAGTGCCGATTCAGGACAACTGTGGTTGAGGATTATGCAACCCTTGCTTCACAATTACATGCAAAGCTACCCCTACAGGGGGTATCCTTTGTCTTTCGAGACTGAATGGAGGCATCGAATATAGTACTAATTTTAAAATCTAAACAAAAATGGCTTGGGTACCATCAGTTATAATTGAAACTAAAACATTTAACATTCCAGCTGCATTCCCTACGGTTTGAGCTATAAGGAGATAGACAAGAAAATTAAAAAAATTAAACTACTTTTAAGCTATGAATGAATTTGCGTATGTGCAAAAGTAATAGAAATATGTCAGAAGCTGAAATGAACATTTTGCATTTCAACTTGCCCACATATTCCTGTACACATTATGCATCCATCCAAACAAAGATTTTACTCGTTATAAACATCGTTTATCATCGATGTATGGTTACCTGTATAAACCCTTAATTAGTCACATAACACTGGAATTAACAGGAAATATTTCTGTTAATTCCAGTGTTATCTGACCAATAGTTTAAGCGTTTATCAGTTACATATTTTCACACAGACACACATACATACATTGATCTACTATTTTATTTACATAGATTAGGGGGATCGACCATTCATTCTGCATATACCTAATGCCTTATCATCCATCTAACACTCATTTAACTCTTATCCTCAAGTGGCCTTTGGGCCTTGATAAGTGGTAACACCAAAGTAAAAAAAAAAAATACATGGACATGGATAGGCAACTTAATAAGACAAATGGAAGTAAATTTGTACTTTTTGCAAAAAAAAAAAATTAAATTTTTCTAATCTAAAAATCAATCCATAACAATTGTGTATTCTATTTTAGACGAACCTGATTGCAATATTTTTTTCTAGTAAGAGAGACGAGAGTTCTCTCCCTTACATCATTAATTGGCTTTCAAACACCGTCATTCGCTTTGAAAATCTGTTTGAATAGCATAGAGATAGATAAAGAGATAGATAGATAGATAGATAGATAGAGAGAGAGAGAGAGAGAGAGAGAGAGAGAGATTGACTTATTTTCAAATATATTTGAAATATATTCGAATTTATATATTTATCTATATATCTATAAAATTGAACGTGTGTGTGTGTGTGTGTGTGTGTGTGTGTGTGTGTGAGTACATTTCCCTACGCAATAACTCTGTCAATTTTCAGTCTACAAACTCGAAATTTGATATACTGATTTGGAAAAATCTTTGTAATCCTTTTTCGGACAGAAAGTTGGCTGTTAAGGGCTCAAAGTTCAACGATTTGACCTTTGAGAACTCTACCAAACTCCTCCGCAAATTTTGGGTGTAAACAATTGAAATTTTAGATATAGGTTCCTTGGACATGGATCTAACTTAATAACTTGATTTGAGCCCAAAACAATAAGCTTTGCTTGGGCTCTATGTACTGTTCATAACTTGCCCTGTATGTAAATACACTTTATGTAAGATTTCAAATGTTTAAACCAAAATTGAGCAATTTCGTAGAGACCACAGTGGTCAAATTTCTTTTTAACTTTGACCCCAATTTTGACCCCTTAACATTTATCTTTTGGGGCTCAAATCAAATTAAAAAAAATTGATCCATGTCCAAGTAACCTACATTTAAAATTCCAAGTGTTTAGACCCAAAATTGGTGGAGGAGTTTG